>NC_044284.2:4435000-4470000 GCF_004027225.2 Strigops habroptila
TCAATAGGCCATAATCAGCCCCAAAGAACTGAGTACTACTCAGTGTAGTGGTCTGCTCTCAAGGCTAACCAGGGTGTTTTTTGCCTGCTATT
Organism: Strigops habroptila; assembly: GCF_004027225.2. Classification (NCBI taxonomy): domain Eukaryota; kingdom Metazoa; phylum Chordata; class Aves; order Psittaciformes; family Psittacidae; genus Strigops; species Strigops habroptila. Next base: position 4,435,093 of record NC_044284.2, read on the forward strand.
ATAATACGCATCAAAGCAAGAGCTCTTATGCTGGCTTTCCTCTTATCAATTCCGCTAAAACCCAAAACTCTAAGGGCTGTTTCTAAAAACCCTACCACAGTTATGCAGCATTCTTAAATATCAACAGCACACAGAGGAGCGTAACATATCTTAAAAAGCTCTAGCTATAGAGCAGATAACTATTACTGAAATAGAAGAACCTATTGCTGGTTTTGTACTGAATACAGCATTGTATACTAGAGCATGCTGGGCTTTAACAGATTGCCCTGACTTTCTTTTTCCATGATTTATGGGAAATTTTCCTGCTGTACTTCAGGCGTAAGCAATGAAGCACTCTCAGCCCTACAATTCCTATCTCTTTGAGTTCTTGACTCAAAGGCAGTGAGAGTGAACCAAGATTTTTAGGGGGACGTCAGCTTTTTCTTATAATTTTCTCATTTGCAATACCCAAACATATTTTTATACATGCATATTGTTAACTATTTACCAAGGAGTTACTTCTGCTGCGCTCCAGTAGCACTGACTGCAGGTCCATGTAAGTCCCTGCATATTTGAAAGGATGAAGTATGATATTATATTTCTCACAAAGGGATGCTACTCTCATTTCTCACAGAGGCGTAACCCATGACATTGTGCCATATTCCTTTATTAGCATTTATTTTTTATAATCTCTTATCTAAGGAAAATATAATCCAGTTAATCAACATCACTGCATTTTGCTTTCTTAGGAATTACATTAATGAAATTCTTACAGTACACCAGAACAGAGAAGCAGGGAGCCAGCAAAGCAGCGCCCCATGACAACAGTCCCACTCTCTGCCTACTTTCATTGTACTGTTACACTTATCTACCTATGTGTTGACAAGATACACGGGTTACATGACCCTCTGCTTTGGACACTGATGACCAAACGATGTCTCATTCAAGCTGATGAACTCTGAACCTGATCTGGCACCATCAAGAATCAAACCAACCCGTACAGACCTGCATCACTATGAAACACAACAAGAAATCTATGAGGTTGCACAAGATGCCCACATTTGAACAGACCATGGTTCATGGCTGGCACACATGAATGAACAAGCAGTCTCCCCACCATAGCAGTGCCCAGGGCTACTGGCTACAGTCAGCTGGAGCCTCCTTACTGGGGAGGGCTATCACACTGGCCACAGCAGCCCCATCCCTCTGGTGGCTGCACATCCCTCTGCTCACATGGAGAGGGACATCACTGCACAGGGTCATCGCTGCACAGAGTCTTGCTCCACAGGAGCACATTGGACAGGAGCTGTCCCCCTGGCTCAGGCACCCCTCTACACTGCAGGACCCCCTCTTTAGTGTCATTCACAACCAGGGCCCACTACTCATGGAGGGGACTCATGTTCATGCCCAGCTCCACAGGGATCCCTCTGAATGCAGCTGTGCTCACAGCACTGTGTACCAGTCAGCTGTACTTGGCCTGTGCTCCCACCACCTAACATTATCCTCTCCTCATTATTATGAGCATATATATATTTTTAAACCGCCTATTTAAAGCCTGCCAAAACTCTGGCACCAAAATTAATACAAATCTTTTCATCTAGGGTTTTATTTTTGTTTGGTCTCTTTGTTTTTTAAAGTTAGTTTATTTCATTCCAGTGCAGCTTGCATCTTCACCCACACCTCCTCCTGCCACCACATACATGTGGGCTGCAGCCCCAAAGCCCTTGCCCAGTTAGATGTACCAACATGCCATGCCCAGCAAGAGCCTGGGCTGAATTTGCCTTGCAAGTCAGCACCTAGAAGCCTGAGCCTCAGGAAGCACTCAACAAACTGACTTGAGATGCATGAAAGAGAGGAGAAAGGGGCAGATGGGTGGCAGTATGGCACGGAAGAGGAGCCCGTATTATTTTTTCCCCTCCCAAATCACTGAGGCAAATAGGAAACCTCAAGAGGGGATGGTACCCACGTAGGGTTTGTCTCCAAAGAGGAGGAGAAAGCAGCAACACGACATAAGTGCTGCTTTTTGGCCACTCAGGACTACAATAAGTTTTTCTTAAGTGTTTTCATTTTCTTTGCCCACACCAGCTCTGCAGCAGGCAGTGACCTACAGCACCAACCTGCTCAGGGTAAGGAGAATGAGCTGGCAAGGCCCTTGGAGCAGTTGTCCTCTTACTAGCATCACTTCTGATCCACCTGTGGATATCCCATTTTTCACCAATCTGCTGATCTCTATTCAGTATTTAGACATTTTTAAGAGCAGCCCTTTTGCCAGTCATGAAACTTGCAGTGGCCTGTTAGCTAAATAGAGGATTCATTGGATACCTGATCTTTAATGGATGTAAAACCAATATTTTTGCGATCACAAATGTGAATAACTTTTCCCATTAGGAAAAAAATTAGCTAAAGACTAACAGACTGGATTTGCAACTTATGCCCATATCTCACTTTTTAGAAGATTCTGAGACTACGATTTCACACCTAGCTAGTAAAATACAGGGCAGGGGGAATAGTGGAATATTAAACATCACTGGCCAAGTATATTCAGTATGACAGACAACACAAACTGCATAGGAAAAAAAAAACAAGCAACTTTCTGTAATAGTGAGGAAATGCTTGTAACGAAACAATTGCTGCTGCCTCTACTGGCAATGTGAGTGTTATGTACAAACACATACCATTTTGGACTGTGGATCAAGCATAAGAGAAATTCAGTCCCACAAAAGCTCCTCCCTTGAAGCAATTGGGTTCCTCCACATTACACTTGGGTTAAAGAAGCCAGCTATGGTTTAGGAGTCTTTCTGTACCAGTGACAACGTGTCCTGTCACCCACCTCTGAGGAGACCATTCACATCTCTTGCCAGGGGCTCCTGGGTGGAGGCTGCTCCTCATTTGTTACTGCCTGATTTCTCACCTATTGAAATAGGATCAGTTTTTATTTACATGAAAAGAGTTAGTTTATGACTAGTGCAACCCATGGATGTATTGCTAACAGTGTTCTAACTTCCTAAAACAAAGTCACTTGTGACCACATTGTCAACTGCAGTGATTTCTATTTTGATTAAGTTCCCATTTGACCGAATATACAGTTAACATTATTTCTTGAGCAAGATATTTACAGAGGGAAGGCAGATACTCTATATATGCTTTATTTAATATTATTAGTTACAAGTGGCAGTCTACTTATAATCTAAACCTCAGGTTTTTGTTAGAGAAACTATAGAGAGTATAAAGCATGGCATAATAATCTAATCTTCTAAATTGATGTTTCTTTTCTTTTTGCTTACAATAGCATGGATCATCTGAAACATTGCCTGCATAAATGTATCATTTGTCACAAGCTAAAAACTGTCATCATTAAGTTGATTAATCAAATGCTGTTCTAAAAGATGGATTGAAACACAAAATACTCAGCCTAGTGCCATGTAATGAAGAGATTAATTTGAGGCACAAGACAACCAATTTAGTATAACTCTATGCTCATGCTTTATTTAGAAAACCATCAATTAATATATTTTTCCTTGATGTACTCTTTGTCTTTCTAAGCAATGAGAAGGCGATTTGCTCCAAAGTCAATTTTTTCTCTGTAAACAGAAAGGGTTAGTCAAGCATCTTCTTGCTCTGCAATTCTATAAACTGCAGCCTTGACTCAGAGTGCAAAAAGGAAATTAATGATGGGGTGGAATTTACAGTGGAATTGCTCCTCTAGGGTTAGCACTAATTTCCTTTCTATAATGTAATTATAATTCTGGTAGCAGGAGTGACACTAAGGAAAGTCTCAAAAGTGTTTCATTCCTTCATTATCTTGGATGTCTCTCCTCTCTCCAGGATTAATGTGGTCCATATACAGACACAAGACTCTGCCACAAACAAAGTTGCAAAGATACTTAATCAGCTTTTATTGTTTAGGAAAGTGGGGGGGGGGGAAAAATGAAATGGTGTGTCAAGGTATCCTTTCCTGGCCATTAGTGAAAGTCACAGGGCTGTGGTGGATTGAAAGGATACACAGCACCACTGCCTTCCTTTTGCAAACTCTTGATATCTCAAGTGCTATTAAAAACCAGCATCCAGAAAAATGTGGTCATTTCATCCATTAAATCATTCAACAGTGCTGGGATAGTGCAATGGGTTGATCAGTCATACCAGAGACTATCCTGTTACTTGGAAGTACACAAAGGCCACTGAAGGACCACAAGCCACAGCATGGGCAGGGGGCGCCACTGCCCCATGGGTGCTAGTGCCATGGGCTAGGAGGCAGCCCCTGTCCCCAAATCCAGATGTAACTCTCAGCAGCAGTATTCCATAGGTGGAACAGGCCTGTGGAGTCCTCATTACCCAGCCCTGGCAGCTATCTCCATGACAGATCATGAGTAGGACGTGATGCTGTTCCGCTGCCCATAGGGGATGCTCACACACGCAGACATGAGAACACACATTCTCCTGGTTACGCTAAATAAGAGTGTTTTAAATGTTAACTTATCAAAAATACACTAGAGGAAAAAGAAACAGCGTGGATGTTACCCCCTACTAATGAGGCACTAATGCATAATTATTATAATACACACGCTTCTCTCCACAGAGGAATATTTATAAACACTGAAACAGTAGAGTTTACACTGGAGTCATACATACAAATTGTTTTTCTGCTGCAGTTGGTGGGTTTGGGTTTTTTTCTTACTTTAATAATACTTAATGCATTTCATAAGTCTACATGCAGTCATTTAATAACTTTGAGAAACCTGGACCTTTACTATTTCCTGCCCTAAATGAGAATGTAAAGAGAAAACATTAACTACAACTAAAGGCATAGCTTATATTATGTTATACTATATCATACTATATTATCCCTAGGAAACCAGTTACCTCAGGTTTGGTTTCCAAGAGCACATGCTTTAGGAGGGAACAGCAATAGAGCTACCAGAGGAAGACCTGACACAAGCTGTAGTTGAAAGACAGACAGAAGTCCAAAAATCACATCCATGGCTCCCTATCCCCCCTCTCCCATGCCTAGGAGTTGCTCATGGCAGACACAAGTGAGTCCCCACACATGCTGAACCCCACTATAGGCATTCCTGCTGCATAAAGCCAGCTCCCATGGAGAAGGATGGAGGCAGGTGGTACCCACTCCCCTCCACAGGGCAGGGGAGGCTGTGGCTGCACAGCAGGGTACCCGAATGCCTGCCCTTGCAGCACAGCTTCATTGCCTCATTCCTCCAAGTTAGGTTGGGGAACCCTGTGGGTAATGGGGATCTCTGAGACATGTGGGAAGCATCCCCAAAGGCCAGGCAGTGCAGGACAGTGTCAGGAGCATCCCAGGACAGCACACCAGCACCTCTGGTGAGCCTGCCTGCATCTGGGTGGAGTTTGGTCCCAACTGCATGGCTAATTAAAAATAAATTGCCATGAATATGAAAATGCTGCTGAAAGATCCCAGTAGAGGGCCCAGGTCCCTCCCAGAGCCAGAAGAGCAGAGCTTGCAAAGCAGAGAAGGCGGTGTTGCATGCCAATTAAAGCTGAATATCAATCAATAGCTGTATATTAAAGAGAAAGAGAGCCACCCATCCCACTTGCAGTGCAGCCACCCTCTGCACCTTAGGTTTGTAATGAAGTTCACCATACTAAAAAACAAATTCATTTAACTGGATTTAGCTTATGGCTCACACTAAATATTACCATGGAAAACATAAGAAGGGGAGTGAAATTAGGGATATAAGAAGCCCTTGTGGAAATGTAAAACATTAAATCACTATATATTTTTCTGCTGCCCAGATGTGCTGTACTTCAGGAAACATTCTCCATCACCTTGACAGCATGCTTCCTTTCTGTATCCTGAAGTTTATTTACCTGAATTATTAATGTTGCTTTTGTTTGTAGCTATATCTTAATTTTCTTCTTTTCATTCACCTGTCATGATTGTTTTGATTCACATCCCAGGATGATGCACGAAATATTTCCTTTGGAAACACTGTAGTGTCACCAATATTTTTGCTCTGTTAACAGATTATTCTGTCTTCACAGTAAAACCGGATCATTTCCTTTTTTTCATGAAAACTGTCAATCACTGAGATTATACTTTAAATGTATTGAGCAGATAAAAGATAGAATTTAAACTACATATCATATGTCAGCAGAGAGCACCGAGTGCCCTGCAAATAGAGAAAGCAAGCAATTCTCTCCTCCTCCTCAGTGGAAAACATGCCCACAGCAGCAAAACACTATCCTGAAACAATTAGTAATGTTCATGATTCTTTTGCATATGATGTTGAGTAATGCAGTTTCACTATGTATTTATGTATTTCACTATGTATTTATTGTTTGTGGAAAGAAGCGGAAATAAACTCTGTGGATTTTATTCTGCATTCAATCTTATTTGTCTTTTCTTCTGCCTATGATAAGATTCTGGAAAGCAGAAAGATATATTTATGTTGGTGTTATATATATGGTGTAGTTTTATACAGTAAGAGCTGATAAAGATGAAGGTGAAGGATTGCAGTAATTAAATGGCAGATGAATGTTCACAAATCTTATAATACAAGAAGAAAGATATTGGAAAGTTTTGGTGATATCTCTTTTAAAACATGTTCCAAAGTTTCTCTTAGGGGAACAGAGTAGAAAGAGCTCTCTACTTACCGAGAAGTTACCTGGAACTCGCTGTCCCCCCCTTTCCCCCCCCCCAAGTATAATGTCTACCCAACTTGTATACAAAATTCAGAAAGATCCTCCTGAACACACACTATGAGAGACCACATGTACAAACAGCACACCATTTCAAACAGACTAGGCTCATTGGAAAGAAACTTTTTTTTGTTGTTTGCCTTTGATTTCTTTCAGAAGGATAAAATGAAAGGGACAGTGATACATATTTTAAGCCCTGTGAATTCACAATGGGGCTTTAGAATAAAGAGGTAAAAACCTTTGAACTAAACAAAGGTCCATCACAGTGCACTTCTTTTTCACAAGCACCTTATAAAGGAAATTATGCCAGAGAGGGCCCAGCTGGCTTTTGCCACTACACCTCTCCTCCACAACACCCCAGCATCCTTCCCAGCCCCTATCAATCTCCTGCATGCCATGTCATTGACTCCTCTTGGACCTGATCTCTTATCTCATAGAGCTGTTTTTTAGTCGAATGCCCTGTGAAAGTATCCACTCATGAGCTTACATCTGAGTGTCTCTTTGTACTAAGCAAAGCCTGTAGTCTAGCAGGCTGCATTAACTTGATTAAAGTGGGACCATAGACAGTTACTTAGGCTCTTACTTTGCTCTTAGATTAAAGACAAGAAAGCCTCTTTCTCTCAAGGTTTTTTTGCAAAACTGCAACTTTCAAAAGGGTCAGCAAAAGACAAAGGCTCTTATAACAGAAGGAAAGAGGCTTTTATAACAAATGATTTCTAATTGCTCCTTTGTTCCAAAAAGACAGCAGTTATACCAGCTGAAACATAACAAGCCATCAGCATTTCTTGATGGAAAGCTTGTACACAGGGCTGCAAAGAATGAGCTTTCTCTAAGTTCCAATAATTTAAAACAACATTATTTCCTTGTAAATAACATCTTATTTAATCCACTTAAACCCAGAAGAGAAGCACGTATGACTGGCTGTGCATAATAGTCTGTTTTCACTAGCAGACTGTAGAGCTGCTTGTGAATTCCTTCTGTTTCATCTCCAAGGAGCAGGACAGGGAAAGGGCTTGGCCGTGGGGTTTGCCCCTGTGCATGACATTTCATATTCCTTTATCCAATAAATTCTAGTAAGGGAATCAGTAGGCTAGATTCTGATCTAATGTCACAGACTGGATTATTTTTATTTTATAGAGGTGCAAGGGTTATTAAAAAAGATCACAATAACCAGGCTCATATTTGCAGCCGATAACTGGTAAAAACACTACCAGCTTTGAAAAAGCAATCATTTCTCACGCTTAGCTGCTAACTTCAGCCACATTTCTGCAGTTATATACTTTTTTGGACATAGTCTACTCATTAGCAAAGAGAAGTAATCTTAGATTTTCTGTAAACCCCACTGTATAAGTATGCGTCCATATCTGCATGCATGAATGCGCACAAACGAAGCTGCTTATTTCTAGGCAAGGCTCAAAGTTCATTCAACCATCCCTGTAGTTGTGCCTTGAACTCAGCTCCAGCTCAGGCCACTGCACTCTCTGCACGACTCTGGATATGAGCTGGGCTTTGCGAGTGCTTCACTCTCACCGCGGGTGCAAGCAGCAGCCACAAGTCCAAGACTACAGCTACAAAGCTGGGAAAGAGATTTAGGTCCCAGCCTGATGTGTTAAGCTGCGTATGGATAATATGGACAGGAGAGAAAGAAGGTGGCATACAGCCTGGGATCTGCAGAGAAGGAAAGCATGTCACCAGTGCCATGCCCACCAGCTGCATCCCACAGGTTTCAGTTGAGGATCTTGGGAGATGTGGAAACAGGCTTTCCAGGGAAGTGGTGAAATCACCATCCCTGGAAGCATTCACAAACTGTGTAGATGAGGCCCTCAGTGACACGGTTTAGTGGTGGACTTGGCAGTGCTGGGGATTTGATGATCTTAAATGTCTTTTCCAACCTGGTTGATTCTATGATTCTGTGTTTTTAGTTACAGCATCAGCAGGAAGACTTCAAAAGGTACATGGGTGAGTGAGGACACAGAAACCCTGATGTGCCTTGATGACTCCAGGTACCTGGTGCTTAAAAATGCATTTGTTTTAAAACCATGATGCAGGCAAAGCCAGCAGAGGGAACACTGGATGAGACCTCTCTTGCCTCTGCAGTATGTGGCCACCTTCTTTCCCCCAGGCTTGGTCAGACCTTTACAGCAGACTGCCTCTGTCTGGCAGTGCCCAAAGGTGCTACTATAATGCCCAAGTCCCCCTCCATCAAGAGGAAGGATTAATCCTCATTACACAGTCACTCTTCCTGTCCTGCTCCACCTGGAAAATCCTCTGAAATCCCTATCCTCTGCTTAGCCGACACAACAGCCTCTCTGCCTCCCTCCAGAGATAGACAAAGTGACTTTGTGGGGCAGCAGCTATGTGGCTCCTCTGTAAAGTGCTGTGGACACTCTTAGAATAGGAATAGCAATTACTGATAGCATATAACATTAACAACAAAGCAGTGAAAGAGCTAATGGCATTTCTTTGGAAAAAGAAAAAAGGCAAACAGAAAACTATTTTCCCCTTGGAAAAAAAAAAAAAACAGAACATTGATTACTCTTAAAGGGGCCCTCTCAACTTCCCTTTGAGGACTCCCATTGATCTCAGACCTGTTTTCCCTCGCAGGCAAAGAAAAGATAAGTATTCTCTTGACATTCTCCTTTTTTCAACAGACTGGGCTAACAGGGAGATTTTTATTTCAAATAGACACATAGCTATGATGTACACTGGACTCAGCTTATGCCCCTCTGCACATGTACAATGGCACTTCAAGCAACAGCCTCTCTTTCTGTCTAGGTATGCAGAGGGAATGATGATGGCAGTGTCCCCCTTGCTACTCACAGGGCTCCTGCGTATGACCAAGAGCCCATGTACACACATAGAGAGCACAAGAATTAAACTGATTTGAGGAAATTAGTTCAAATGGCATCTGCTGTTTTGGGATCTCTAGGGTTGAGGGTAGCAAGGATGCAGGCTAAGGTCCAAATTGCCAGTGAGACACATGCACAGATCACCATATTCTTCAATTCAGAGTCTTATTTGACAGAAAAGAAAATACAGGAACATGAATGTACAGACTTACATATTTTGTTATAGGGTTCTTTAAAAACAGTTGCTGGTAGAACAGGATTATCCTACCACAAACCAAAAGTCATATCTTTAATCAGTCTTTTGTTCATCTAGCAACTCCCAGTTTAGTTAAACAGGGACTGAATCTCCAGGATCTCCTTAGACAAAGGAGCCCCACAATATTAGGATGGTTATTCACTTACAATTTCAAGAAGCTTACAGCAGTGGCAACTGACTAAAGACAGACATCTCTAAGAGTGTCAGCATGAGAGGGTGTGTGAGAGAAAGAGGGCTTCAGTTTCTCATATGAGTAAAAGGAGGACAGTTACACCTGGCAGCTTTCTGATGAGTGGATTTGAGGCTCTTCTTAGCAGGCTCAAACCCACTTGTTTTCTCTCCTTTCTTCTTTCCTCCTGCTTCTGTGTCTTGCTATGTGTAGATGCCATAGTTACACAGAAGACCTACACTGACTCTCATGGAGTCTTTTTAGATGCACATGTGCTAACAAAAAAGGGCTCTTCACTAAAAGCACTGTTTGGGGCAGTATGGGCAGAAAATAAAAGGTTGCTGTTAATGCTGAGCTAGGGGAATGGTAGATGGTTCTCCCACTAACACAAGAGAGGTGCCAGGGAGCCATTACCTTGGAAATCCCATCCAGAGAAGAAATATCAACAGCTACCAGCTCTTTACAGCTTTCTGGGGTTGTCCATAGAGGGAAACTGCATAATCATACCTGGAAGGCAAATTGCATGGTGGTGCATTCCTGTCCTGTAGCCATTACAGACATCACTATCCCCGAGGTAGCAAGGGAAAGTGGCAAGCTGATTTGGGAGCATTTAAGACCGACTGCTGATCAAGTCCATTTATCTTCTTTAATTGCTAACAGCTCCCACCTGGCTCACCCAAGGCACCCACCTCCTGGGATAACCTTACTGTTTAACCCTTGCAGCTTCACATCAGTATTAGTTATGAGCCAGTGGGTTGCTTGGGCACCAGCAGGGAGCCCTTTATTACAGCTTTCCCATGAGGAGAGCTGAGAGGCAGCTCCTAGATCAGTGGCAGGGTGAGGGTGGGAAGCCCAGGTGGACCAGTCAGGGACATAAAGACCTGTTGGTGTCCCCAGGGCCCTGTTATGAGCTTACTTTGGTTTAGGAGTCCAACTCTTGGCAGTACGCTGTCCCTCCCAGCAAGGGTTTTGGAGGTCCAGCTCTCCAAGTCTCTTTCCCAGTCTTCTCCAAAGCCCCCAATTTAGCACCTGGGGCAAAATGTGCACATGGACCCACGCAAATGCACCAGTCGGGATCTTTCTCCAGACACCTGAAGTCCCTGGTCAAGAATGAGTTGGTGGTTGCAAAGATATCCAGCCTTCCTCACCCCAGAGGTGCCATCTCAAGCCAGCCAGCCCCCCAACTGGTTCACTCTACCACATGCCTGGAAAGAACACCATCACCCAAGAGGTCCAGCAACACCCTGGAGCTGTGGAAGAGGCTCCTTCAGCCAAGGGGCACATGCACACAGAGCTGGAGGACAATTTGGGCTGGAAAGTGCCACTAGAGATCATCTGGACCAATCTCACCCTACCCAGAGGCCAGGTCCTGTTGCACCTCCTGCAGGGCTTGTCCTAATACTGTCGCCACGGAAGTTCAGCCAGCACTTGGCACTTCACAAGGGGCAGGGGACGGAAATGATTCATAGCTGCATAATTCACCTATTTATTTTGGCTTTCACACCTTCCTGCCTAAATTTGCAGCGGAGCTGGTACACAGCATTTGAGTGAATTGGGTGCCCAGGTTTTATTTTAGTCTGAAGCAAAGTGATGATACACACATATGTGTAATGTAGCACAAAGGCATGTTTACTGAAGCATGCCACCACGATGCTCCAGTTAGAAAAAAATAACAAGAAACAAATCTGTTTCATCCCCAGCCATACATTAGAAACCATATCTAGCTGCTATTTAGATCATGACCAGAGCAGCACTTTTGGGTATAAATACAGATCTGCATTACAGTCCTCTGGTGTGTTTCCACAGCCGTGGATGGCCAGGGATTAAAAACTCTGTGTGTGTGCACATGTTTAGATGTGCATTATGTGTGTGTGTATATGTGTGTATGTGTGAAAGTGCGCTCGGTACAGGCTTTAAATGCCATTTTCTGACATTTGTTTGAAATTGCTTTAATTTCCAGCCACTGAGGATGAGGTTTCAGAAGAAAGTGCTGCAAGGGAGACTGCTCCACGTGTAAATACCTTACTTTAAAATGAAAACAACCCATCTCTACCAGTGAAACGGCTACAAATGGGCTGCCATTAACTTTTGTTACTTGAGTAGGTGCCTGTAAAGGGCCAGGTGGTGTTTATGCAGATGAATGAGCATGTTACAATGTGTTCTTCCTTTTGGATAAAACATTAGCGTATCAGATGTGACAAATCAGATGTTCATCTTCCGCACTCCTGCATTATTTTACATTGAGAATTAGATAATGTGCTGGCTTAGCTTTTTACTTCGAGGTGGGTTCCCCCCCCCCTCCTTTTCTTCTTCTTCTCGAGAGTAATTTTATACATGAAGTTCTCCCAACACTCTGCATAATCATAGTCTCACCGTCTGCCTAACCAGCGAGGTATTATCGTAATGGTGCATTTGCAGGTAGCGGGCTTTGCATTAGATGGAAGTATACATTGTTTAACACACCGCATAATTATTGCGGAACGGAAATAATGGACCTACATGTTCAGGGGTTTGTTTCTAATTCTGTTTCCCTACCAGATCAGCAGATAATTCTTGTGTCTCCAGCAGCAGTGACAGCAAAATAAATATTGGAATGTCTTACAACCAGAGGGATGCAAATAATGGAATCCTCACTTTGGTGGCTAAACTGGAAAAATAACCTTTCTTTTTGAGCTGACATGGAAAAAAAAAAAAAGGCATTTGGGTTTCGTAACAAGAAGAAATACATAATATTTTGTGTTTATGACTGGTTTAGTTGTATTTAGCCACATTCAGTGTCAAAAAATGACCCTTAGATTTAAAAGCAGAACTTTTAACTTTAAAAGAAAAATCCAAAAGCTGTTTCATCATTTCATTTTGTTATTTTTGCCTATCTGAAGTTTTCGGTTTCGGGCATCCGAAAGTGGCATTTTTAATGAGCGGATTATGTGCCTGAGATATTTCGCTTCACTCCGATTCAAATGTTCAACGTTAACTTCAAGTCTCTCTGACAACTGGATCACAACTGCCTTTCCATTTTCATATTATTTCTTTACACTGTCAAATCAGGGCAGTTTTCCACTTTGAGAAGGTTGAATCTATTCAGCAAATGACATAGTCATGGCCCATATGCTCTGTCTATTTTGCCATTAATTGTCCTCAAAGGATTAACGTCTGCACAGCTACTTTGAACTGGTCTTAAGTCCTGTACAGGCTTTCTTCACCAGAAACACAGGCCAGTCTAACAGGAAACTATCATCCACCTTTCCTTGTACTGGGGAAGGACCATAGCAGTGCCCAGCCCAGACTAAATCCAGACACATCCTGTGTGTGGGGCCAAATCCATCCCATGGGAATTCAGTTGGTGGGAACAACTTGGCCATTATTTTTATAGAGCCAACAAATTGGTGGCTGATTGTATTAAAAACATAAATTGTGAGTACAAGACCAAGTGTCTAAGGACTCAGCAGGCCCAACAGCTGCAGAAAGGCTTTGCTGCTGGTGGGTTTCCTGAGTGGGAGATGAGCACCGATGGGATTTTGCAGGGAGAGCTGCATGGCGGAGCCTGCCAGGTGAGATTTGATGGGAAAAGGTTGACTGGGCTCTCCTTGCATCACAGGACATCACATCTCTTCCTCCCTTGACAGAGAGCTGAGACCCTCCAGCATGCCCAGGGTCTGGCTTTACCTCAGTGCAAACAAACCATGGGACTGGAAAAACTCTATCAGTATGAGGTACTTCTTTTCCACTATTAAATAGATGCATTTATTTCACCAGGCTTCACTTTACTTGAGTGACACCAACAGAATACACAACTGCTCCAGTTAAACGCACAGCTCATTTCTGCCTACATTTTGTAGGCAACATGTTCAGATGTATTCAAAATCAAGGCTGCAAAAGAATTTCTCATCATCAAAGACAGCAGCTTTAGTTCCTGTAATTGTGTTGTTTTGTCCAAGGCTGAAAGGATAAAACAATGCTGCTGGGGGACCTCAGATGCAGTACCTGTGTGGTCTCACTGTCATGTGTCATGCAGCCACCTCAGTGCAAGCACTGCACGAGGCCCCATAAGGGTAGCCTAAATTTACCTTCTGATTGCAGAAGAGTGGCAGCATGCCTGTGGGGAGCATTTGCTCCAATCATCCTGAATGGGATGCAAATGCTGGATAACATCCACAGGCAGTTAGCTGGTCCCTGGTTTGGTCACCCCAGCCTCAGGAGCTGGTATTGGCCAGCCTGTGCCTCTTATCAGCTGCAGAGTGACCTTCTAAGGGCTTATTTCGGCTCCCTGGTAAAATTACAGAAGAAAAGGCTCTAGGAGAACTGTTACTTATATGGCAGCCTGGAAGAGAATAAATATTCCCACAAACTCAAGCTGTGGACTCCAGTTTGAGGTTGCTTTTCATTAGGAGCTACAAATATTCAACCAAGTGAGGATGTAACTCCAAATCTCCGAGACTCTCCAATACACCAAGCACAGGAGATGTGTGCTGAGCTCTGGGATGGGGACAAGCACAGGTGTGTCTGCACAGCAGCAAGTTGGGCGATGCACTAGAGGTGCCTTCGCTCTGCCTCTCACATCAGTGGGACTCTACTTTGTTCTCTCTGATGGGGGCCTTCACATCCCAAGGACCCTGGAGAGATGGAGTTATCCTGGCTTGACTTCCAAGTGCATTGGTGGGGCAAGGCCAGGAGCACTGGCCTTGGGTGGACATTTCTCCCACAGTCTCACTCTGACTGAACTGCACATTTGCTTGCTGCCTACGTTCTTCTGGGCTTAGCAAGAAAAGGCTTTGCAGGACCTCTCCTTCCTGACCTAGCCCTGTCCCCGACACCCACCTCAAATCAACTCAAGAGGAAAAACTCATTCAGTGTCTCTTGCCTGGAGAAGACCCTCCCTCCAAGACCCTCAGTGCCCACAGCTAAGATTCCCCTTGAGAAAGGAATCAATCATGTTCTGCAAGAGGTTCATGAGTACCAATGGCCTCCTCATCCCTATGAACATGTCTAGAATGTACCCCAGGACAGGCATGTTCTCACCCCTCACCCAAAAAGACACCACTGTTTCCGGCAAAGGATAGCCTCACCAACACAGACCTTATTTGCTGTTTAGGGTATCTTATTGCAAAAAATTAACTGTTGTTCTCTATAAAGAAACTCTCTAAATAAGTACTCTTCACATAGAATTACCACAATGTGGGCAAGGAGCTTTATTATTGGTATTTCATGTGACCCCAGCAGTGGCACTTTGTTTTCAACTTTCCTGAGAGAAGTGCTGCTGGAGAAAATATAGCTAATGAAACAGCCATGGTTTTGTCTTCCTGTACATCAACATGTTGGGTTTTATTAAAAAAGAAAGAAAGAAAAGAGATGGAACAATAAGAGTTATCAATCCCCTTCCACGACTTGCTCAGATTTGGTTGAACACTGCAGGTCTCAGCATGTATAACTCTGATTTCTGCTAACTGGTCTCAGCCTAGTATTTTCACACCTTTTTTGTACTAAATGCTTACAACTGGTCACTCCACTAGAAACTGTCACCATGACACCTTTATTTAGAATTTTAACAACACAAAAAGCGCCAGAAATGAATCTCAAAATAATAATCTTTTGTTGTTTGTATTGCAATAAATTCCTGCAAATGCATCCCATTAGCTTTTTATACAATTAAACACATAATGCCTAACTGTTAAGGTATCAGCCCAGCTGGGTACAGATGCAGTCCGCTGCCAGCCTGAACAGAGATCGGCTGTCTTTTAATAATTACCTGAATATAAGGAAAATAATGAAATGCTGTAGATTGCTCATCCAAACTGGTAAAAAGCTGTTTGCAAAGGATAACTACGAGGGGAGCAAGACACTGGGTTTTGCTAATAAATAATTCTCAGGAATATCAGCTCTCAATTTACTACTTGTACACCACGGGCCAGTTGAAACTTGCAGGATGAGCCAATTTGCCACAGCTCTTGTTTTGAGTCTTTGTGAAGCTGCTGCGCGAGCACAGTGGGGGCTGCTTGCATCTATCCCTGGAGTCAATCAGTGGGCCTTTGTTTCCTGCTGGTCAAAAATATCAGGTGGCTTTGAGAGTCTAATTATCAATGAAAAATTAAATCCAGAACAGGAACATAGCCACGAGTTGCCCCCTGCCTTCTGCCCTCATTCATGCGGTGTGAGTATCAGGATATTTGTTATAATTCAAAATGTATTCAAGCCAAACTGGGGACTTCAGGGGTGGGAAAGACAGAAACCTAAATGTGAAAAGGGGAATGGAGAGCCTTGGTGGCAAATCAGCAGATTTCTCCTTTTGCTCCCTTAGCAAACGGAGTGTGGAGCCCTAATTGTGCAAAGTGTGTTCTCGGAAGCGCCGCCCATCAGAAATTTCTCATTAGGAATACATTAAGCTGAGTTTATACCTATGTGGTTTCCTGGCCTTGGGGAAGTTTGTAAGTTGGATAAACTACCAAATCAGGGTCTAGCTCTCGCAGGAATGGAACAGACAGAAGCAGAGATATCTGTCAGGGCACAGAGATCAAAACTCTCAAAAGAGGCACAGTCTGAAGACAAGGGAGAGAGCACCAGCCAGCCAGTCACCAGCGCATCTTGCTCAGAGACATCCTTTCAGCATCACAGAAACCAGAAGATGACAATATAAACCATCTCTGGCTGTTACGAGTACAAAGCCTCTAAAAATAGTGCACAATGGCCAGGTGGAGTTGTAATGTTTTCCACCTCCCATTCAACACATGGAGACAAAACAGACATCTCAAATGCTTGCCATGGAGCAGATCTGGGCTCATGCCTATATCAGCCTTTCGGCCCTGGGTTGTAAGTAAATACAGAAGAAAACGTGTATTAGTTTTGGTTGGCCATGCAGTTTGGATGCTAGTTTTTGTTCTAACATAAAGTCCTCGGAGACTGCACAATAAACACACAGCAGATTAGAGCGGTGAAAGGGTAGAAGTGGATGGATAGAGGGTGCTTTGTCATTCTGGATTTAATTACAGTTCTTGGTTGCCTCTTGTTCTCACTGGGAGCTCAGTGGCAAACGTGAAAGGGCTTCTGCAACACATGAAAACCCAGTCCTGTAGACTTTACTCACACTCTGCTGCCATGGGGGCTCTTCCACGATTAGAGGATACCCACACGAGTAAGGGATGGCGCATTTGAGGCATTGGCTCCAAAGCTGGCTCCTGCCACAACAGGACTGCTTGACACCTCCTCCCCCTGCACCTCCTCTCCATGCTGGCTGCTCTGCTCAGGAGTCACAGCCTTGGACTTCACCAGCCAAACTCAGCCATATAAATACAGGCAAGGTTGTCCTTACGGGAGGCAAAAAGCTATTAGAAAAATGTTTTAAACAACAAATGCATTTTAAGATTTTCATCTTTTCGACTGGAACACCTCAAGACAGTTTTAAACGCTGTTTAAGGTTGCATCATACGTTTTATACCGTAAATTATTAAATGACTTAATGGACAATGCATTAGAAGGAAAACAGGCAAATTACAGAATAATTTAACTGTTGCAAAGAAACAGAGCAACTTGCAGGACGTAAAACACTCTATTTTGACACAGAATGCCTGAAGCTAAAGCAATTAAGGCTGCAAAATATTGCCGGCTGACATGATGTGTATGTAAATTTGTCATTCATTGGCAAGGGTTTGTAACAATCACGAGTAATGTGCACAATAAAACAACCATGTGGTATAAAATGCTTTCTGCTAAGAGTACTTGGAAAATGGTGGTTATGTATCATTTAAGCATATCATTATTATATACATACAGTAGTTGTTTAGGACAAAAGATACCTCTCCAATCCTGGTAGCTCAAACAAAGCCCTTCAAAAATATTATTTACCACTATACGTGTGCAGGATCACGAAGGAAATGTTTTTTAATCTCCTTTTAAGAGCTACTGTGAGCTTTTCACCAGAGATCCAAGTTCTAGTGAATCAGCCCCTCCAGGCTAGTTTAAAAAAGCTCACAAACTCCCTGCACTTTGCCAGGAAAGAAATGCCTGAAAGATGCCAATACCTATATGGTTGAGTCAGTTATTTTAAATCAAACTGAGAGCAATAGAAGAGGCAATGAGACCTTTTGAGCCCAGTAGATCAAAAAGCAGTAGATTTAACTATTGATCTTTCTGATCTGTCCAAGCTGCCCAGCTCAGGAGCAAGGGAAGGCTTGTGGTGCCAAGGGTGAGCCCGACTGTTTGGGTGCTCACACTCCTCCCCAGAAGTGGTGGGAAGCAGGAGCCACTTGTTCACGGAGGTCTTTGAAATGAGGCAAGCAACACCTTCGCCTCAGGTGCTATCTGCTATGACCTCTACAGAACAAAAGAAAAAATGCAGTTCTGGGAGCCCACGCTCAATCTCAAGCCCTTTACTAGACGAAGAAGGGAGAAATACAACAAAAGAAAACAAGGCAGTGAAGGAGGCTCACATCCTCTCAGACGACTCTCAACCAGCTCTGCCATGTCCCAGAGGTGCTGCTGCTGCTTTCCAGCACTTGCCACCACTGGCCCCGTGGACAGCACAGGCTCCCAGGCTGCCATGGACATCCTTGCACACTCCATCCCGTGACAGGGACATTGGTCAGTATTGGCAATCAGTAGCTTAAATCCACAGGACACAGACACGGACAAAACCAAACACAAAGCCCAACATAAGGTGTTCTGTCTCTCTATACAGAGGTAATGTCCATGGAGGTGGCAGGGTCCCCCATATCAGCTTATTTGGCCCTGATGTGCAGAGCATAAGGCCACTCTGTGAGCCCATCTCCATCTCCCAGCTAGACCAAGGCTCCTCAGCAACAGGAGGCTGCCAAGAGCAAACCATTCTCTGGCCAAACCTCTCTATGCATCTCTGCAAAGCTGGCCCAGATGACATCCTTCGTTCCAGCAGTTAGGTGCTCCATCTTGCCATTTTATGTCCCTCTGACCCAAAAGCACCTCTTTATGAACAGGGAGGACTGAATCAGGTCCCTTGTCCCAGGCTGTTTTCTCTCAACAGCTGATGGGTGAGATTACTGACCAGTGATGGCCCTTGGCACAGGAGGAGTGTAAGCGAGATCTTGTCTCAGGGGCATACGCAGCTCAGTTCCCAGTAACACCTTGGCCTCCACCAGCATCCCTCAGACCACATAAAGAAATTCCCCAAACTGCCACACGCTGCCTCTATTGTCTTTAAACACCTCATTTGTGAGATATAGAAAAGGAGCAGAAACCCCAAAGTATCATGTTTTGTGACACGCAAGAGCAAGGCAAGCACCTACCTGGGATGCCTCTCTTTCCCTGAGCACACAAACCGCATGTGTTTGTTCCCCCAACAAACACATCTTGCTACAGTCAGTGGTGAAGCAGTGATGCCCTAGAAAGCATTTGAGACAACTGCATTCCACCACAGCGGCTGCAAGCAGAGGCTGAAATCAGCATCTTCTGCATTCCCACCAAAAGACCCAGATCAGCCAAAAAGAAACCCGTACATTGCTCCTCCTCAGGACTAACCACTTCTTCTGGGGCTCTGGGAAGCTGTCATTGGAAAATCAGCATTCCCAATTCCCGTGCCAGCACCTGGGCAGCTCCTGGCAAACGATGATGCTGTAGCAGTGCCTTGATTCTTTGTCTTGTTTTCACCTGATGTCCACACTCATTTTTTTGAAGTCACTCTCCTGTAGGTTGATGCCAAAGGGTAAGAGAAGAAGGTGCTGGAAGAGGGTGAATTTTCAACCATCTCTCCATATAAATAGAGTGGGTTATGCATGCCTCTCTGAAGTACGGTATTAATCCCAATTGTGCCATAAAATATATATGACTCACTTGAGCCTTGTTCTCTGGTGCATTATGAACTATTATATCACTCTTGGGATAAGTATTATGTCTCTTAAGAGACCATCACCTTTTCTCTATTTTATAATATAAAACTTCATTGAAACCTGCCATGCCTGATATAAGCAACTTCTCATAATACACATTAAATCTTTTCCTTTTACAGCTTCCTTCATTTAGCTGATACTCGCATCAGGGTGAGTTCTTTCAGATGTAGCATAAGCATAAATTAGTATGTAAGAGAAGCAGTCATTTAGCAGAATTTTTTCTTTAATAAATCTGGTGATATTTATATTTCATCACAGAGCAGAAAGATTTTTTTTTACACATTTAAAGATTTATTCCTGTAGTAAGTATCCAATTAATAGGGCTTTAGCATACAGACAGGATTTGTATTTATGCTGAAGAAAATGTGTTCTCATTATACTTTTATTCTCATGTTAGATTTATCGTGGGTTCCATTATAATTTAGTTTAGTAGCTCCGTTTTCTAATTCTTTATATTTACATGTCTTTTCCAACAAAAATAATAATACATAAATAATACCTGACAACACTTTGCAGATTTTCTCTATTTGTATGCTTCAGTTCTCCAAGCATCTTGGAATGGAAATGCTATGAACTACAAAGGAAATCTCTATGTGATCTCTATTACATGAAAAATTACCATTTTTATATCCTCTTCACTCAGCCAAGTTCTTTCCAAGTTCCAGTTTGCAATGCAAGAAAGTAGGCAAGAAACAGTAGCAAAACCAAGTAGAAATACTCAAGACACACTTAGATTTCCATGCATTGCTGTAATTAGCAGTGTCAGAGGACAGCCTGCTGCATTGCAGCAGAGAGCTCTTTCCTATTTACTGCCACATGAGTTTTTCCATAGGGTTTTTGGCTTCCTGGTGTGGGGTATATGATACCACAATCCTACCACTGCTATTCAGCAAGAGAATGATGTTTGATCAGTAATGTTTTGCCTAGTCCTTAACCTAGCCTTGTTCAGCTTTCTGTGGAATGAGGGTTTGAAGCTATGGTGACACCAGCCTCACCAGCCACCAGCAGACATTGCAAACAGGAGATCTTATGCTGAGCAAGTGTTTCCAAGCCATCTGAGTTACACCACAGACGTAAGGCTATATGTAAGAGTCAAATCTGGCCAAGTGCAGTTGCAGTAGATGTTGCTTTCATTTTGCAATGTACCCTCTGCTGGGAAAAAAAAAATGACTTAGTATTAGATATCACATCTAATTATTCCTGTTGGGCTGGCCCAGAGAAATGTCAACAGTGCATTGTAAGTGCTAATTGGGGTGTCCATGCTCTGCAGTAGATTTGGGATACAACACCCAAGACTGAGGAGGTTAAGCGTGTTTTAGAATACTGTACTGTAATGAGCTTAGTCTCCATGGAAGAGGCACAGCTTTGCTGCACTCACTTCACTGTGGTGCTGCATTGCCCAAGTCACACACCAGCATGCTGGTTAAGGCAGGCTGCCCATGGCCACCACCAGTCACAAGGGAAGGTGAGCAGTCTTCCCAGGGCATCCTGCTGAGTGCTCGGCAGAGTGACATGAAGAGAGAAGGGAAGGGAAAGAGGGAAAGCAGAAAGGGAGAAGAAATTAGGCTGCTAGAGAGTGAAATAAGTAAGAAGTTGCCAGCGTGCTTACCTTGCATCCCTCTGTTTTAGGCAGAAAATCTTGCTGATCTATTAAGCTTACGTGAAGTAATATGCGTTGGAGCTGTCAGTGCATATACTGGGGCTCCATTGCAGACACATGGCTTTGCTGTTTTTTTTCCCCATAAATCACTCTACGCTTCTTATTTCACAACTTCTAAAGCAGAAAAACTACATTGTTTTAATATAGGGACAGTGATGGTACTTAAACCCACAGGAACCAGCCAAATTACTAGTGGTAAATCCCTGAAATAGGCCTTTTTGACAGCCTTCATTTTCCACATTGCTCTGTCCTGCTTCAAAGCACGAGTTTGAGGGAAGCTGCCTATTTCTTTCACAGTGCTGGGATAGTGGAGTATCTGCCATGGCATCCCATCTTCCTATGCACCCAGGAACTGAAAAATCACTTTTACCGGGCAGCCCTTAAAACTTTCAGGAATTCTTGTTGTTTCTTCACACAATGCAAACTATTTAAAGTTACAACATGCCTGCTAGTCTATCAGGCTATAAATCTGACAGGGAGTTACTTCATGGCCTTTTGTGTCATGCAGGATCTCTTGTGGCCCTCAGTGCATTTCTGCCACTCCCAATAGGCAGTGTTGCATAGGGTCAGTATCCTGGTTTAAACAAACCCGTGTGTATCACAGAGGCCTTTTCATCTCCCAGAGGAGGGAGACAACCCTATACAAGCGGGTGTTACTTAACAGAAACAGGGTTCAAGCCTAAAACACTGTACTTGTTCGGATGTTGAGGCAAGAATATGAAAAAGAAATCTGAAAGACTATTGTAAGGACAAAGATGAGGCCTCAGGTGTGTTCTCTGTCTCGCACAATCCTGCCATCATTATTACCCTGTATGCTAATGCAGAAGAGGTATGCAATTATTCCCGAGCTTGTTTCACATTTCTTGTTCTTCCTGACCTCAGATTAAAATGTAACAGTGCCAGACTCCACAGAAAATATAGGGCAAAACCTCACAGACGGGCTCGCAGCAAAGGGTTGTGCTGGCTCTGGGGACAAGGTCTGGGGAGGGCATTGCAGGAGAGGTGGCGGCTCAGAAAACTCTTTGAGCCATGGGCTGTATCCTTCCAAAGGGGAAGGCATACAAGAAGCTGTGCTTCTACTGTGTGTTTTCAAACAGGGAGATGCTGTTCTCTGAGAGAAAGACACAAAGTGCAGGATTTGCCAAACTGTTCTCAGCGGTGGCATCCTGAGGTTAGCCACTTGGGGAATCCTCTTTTTTAGGACAGTATCCTGAGGGAGCAGCTCCAGTTCCTTTTCCTCACTGCATATTCATAAAGACCAGTGCAGCTGTATAATCGAATCATAAATTCTGGTAATGGGTGTTTTACCCTGACTACATGTGAAACAAGTGATAAGATGTCAGCAAAGCACCCTAGATGTCTGGACGTACCCACACGCTGCCGTGCAGAAGTCAGAGACAGATGTTGCCCTATATGTCTTTAAAATGAAACCACCCAAATGCACACCTGTGCATGGTGCAGAAGGGAGCGAGAGGTATTTACACATGCATGCCAATTTGGAGAAAAGGCCACTTGAATGTACATGGGGTCATAACAGTCTATGAATCACTGCAGGCCTGCATCAGATTCTAGAAGAGAGATAAACGTTGAACAGCTGAAAACCTATCTCAAAAGCATGTGCACACAGCCTGGATCTAGACATCTCTGACTAATATTTTACACAGAAGATGTAGACACTGCACTGCCACACAGAAACACCCACTTCACGTATACTGCAGACAGTGAGGATGGCAAAGAAAATACCCTCTCATTCTATGTGTCTTTTTCACTGTCTAGATCCACTACTTGTATTTTTGTTTGCATTCTGAAATAGCAGAAAACTGGGGACACACACACAAAAAAAAAAACAAAACCCAAACTAAATAAATACTTAGTGTATCAGCACCTGTCATATGGTTTCTGTGCACCACCACTATCGATTTCCTGGTAGTTCTCCTTCCCTACCCAACTTCATTAAAGAATAAAAGTAAAGTAATAAGTCATTTCACACTCTGTCTGACCATTATACAATAATAGCAAGATTTCATGCAAGGGTACAACATTATGCCCATCTGCAATCACAGTCTCTTTGCAAAAATCTCAATTCACACTTCACATGCAGCTAACCTTGTTACCATTCCCTTCCTAAATCCATCAGTCTTGCAGCTGCACGTCTTCACAGCCCAACGTCTTAAAATTCATCACTTTGACACCCTCGCATCCCTACAGGTCAAGCTAAAGAAGCCAACCAAGAATAATTAAGAGGTACCCCAGATGTTTAGTCTACTTCTAGCAAACCTTTCCTGGAACCCGGCACAGTTCTCTCTTCGTACGCTAAAGATCCATGTAAGGCGCTTGTTTTCAGGGGATGAGACCTCCAACAAACGTCAGAGCTCTTTGCCCCCCTCCCCCCCCCCCCCTTTTTTTTTTTTACAAGTATAGCTCTTTGTAGTCGGAATTTGAACAAGAAGCGCGATAATGAGTAGGTTCAGGGAAGGAAAGGTGTTATCTCATTAAGGTAATTACTGAGACATCCCCACCATTACCTCGGTTTGAAAATGTGGCAATTAAAGCGCCCTACATGGCTCCCAGAGACGAGGGAACACGACAACCTCGGACAACTTTTGCGTTGCCAGGGCCGGGCCCGGAGCACGGCCCGGGGCAGCGGGGAGGGGATGTCGGGAGCGGCGGCGGCGGGGGGAGCCCCGGGGGTCGCTGCACGCCCCGCATCCATCGCTGGCGGCGCAGAGCGCCTCACTTGGGTTCCTTTGAAATCCGCTAATTTTGAGGACCGGCGTTTGTGCGCTTCCATTAATAGAAGCGGCTTGTGAAAAATAGGGCATATGAATATGGAAACGGAGTTCTAACGTGCTGGGCGCTCCGCCGGACCTGCTCCCTTGCTGGAAATCTGCAGAGACAGGCACCAGCGCCACTGCCCCACGGCCTCTTCGACGGCGGGAGCAGTTCAAGGAAGGAACGAACTTCAGGGGCTATTTCGCGAAACGGGGGCACGGGGCAGCGGCGCCCGCCGGTCCCGGGGGATCTCCTGCCCCATTGGTTGTCATTGCCATGTCCCCGGAACAGAGCAGGCAGCTCCTTCTGCGGGCCGAGGGTCAGGTTCGCTGTGCCCTCCTTAACCGCAAACGGGGCTCGTCGTTAAAGCGGCTACTGGGGAAGAAACCCGGTGCTGTCACCGGTGGGAGGCGTGGGTTTAGCAGCAGGACGGAACAGAGTGAGTGAAAAAGAAGTATAATTCCAACCTGCAACGGTTACTCGCCGCCCATCCCCGCCACCTCCGAGCTGGGTATATTTCTAACATTATGGAAGGGTTTACCCTCTCCGCAGGCTAGTTCAGCCTGGCTGCACCCAGTCCACGCCCGGGGCTGGAGCCGAGTCATTCCAGTGGGCTGCAGTAAGGACTTAGGGCGACTTACAGCGTGCATTCGCACTGAAGCGTCTTGTGAATTTGGAGGAAGATAAACTCTGGAAAGGGAGAAAATGACAAAAATTAAAAAGAAACACTAGAAGCTGCAGGAGCTCTGGGCAGCGCCGGAGCGCTAATACGGTGTTCCACGCGGGCTGCGTTGGTCCGTGAAAACGCAGACAGGGCAACCGCCACCTCAGGGAGCTCCGCTCGGTGCCGCTTGCCGGTTCCCACCGGCTGAGCCGGGCTCGGTTGCCCGGCTGGGAATGCGGATTCAACTTCCGCAGCCCAGCTGCCACCCCGGGATTAGAACAAGCACCTTCGGAGCGGCAAGGGCAACGCTCACCCCTGTGTCCCAGCCCAGCGAAGTCCCCCTTCTCACTTTCTGCTCTAGAGATGACCAAGCTAATCCCCCGGGAGAGGGGAGTAATTAAACATGATCCTGCTGCTGCATCCCGCAGGAGAGCCCTTTAGTCAAGAGCAGCAGAACAGCCTACCCGCGGCTCTGCCTCCGGGAGGGCTCGGCCAGAAGCCGGAGGCTGCAACGAGTAGCTAAGACCAGCCTGAGCGTAGCAGGAGTTCCCCGAAAAGCCTCCCGTGTCGTGCCCACCTGCAAAACACAGCCACGACTCAGCAGAAACAAACCAAAGGGAAAAGGGGGACAGGGAGACCAAAGGTGCTCCTGTATCCCACCGCGGTCCTGCTGGTATCAGTCCGGAGGGACACGTGCGGGAGCGGAGCAGTCCAGTCCCGCTTGCCGCCCGCCGGCTGGAGTGGGAACAACGCTCAGACACCTGGGACGAAGCCCTGGGAGCTCAACTCCCTTCTGAGGGTGGAAGAACCTGGCCCCTAACAGCCCGGGACTGAGCCAGCACAGGGGTTTTCGCCGGCGCGGTGGAGAGCCTGTCTCAGCCTCCTCCGTCTCCATCACCACCGAGGGCCGGGGAAGGAGGCCGCGAAGCTCGGGCGGACGGAAGGGTCCCTTTGCTGCCCTCCCAGAGCTCCGGTCCCGGCCCTCCGGCGGGCGGGACGCAGGGTACCGATGCGGGGGGGCCAGGCACAGCCTGCCCGCGTCGCCCGGCGCTGTCCGTGGTGCTGAGTGCGGGCGGGAGCGGGGCCGCAGCCACCCCGCTCCTTGCGGGAAGAGGGCAAACACCCGCAGCTACCCGCGGGCGACCGCGTCCCCTCGCTTACACACCGCTCCTCTACAACCTCACAGTTTGTCTCCAAGCTCAGCACCAGCAGCCACGTCTTGTAGAGGGATGCCGGTATTTCCCGCGGTTTAAGGCAACGAGAGTCCCGTTCATCTGGCAACAGATGGGTTTATTTGTTCACATCCACTTCCAGGGCCGAGAGCAGGTCCTGGGCCGGGCGAGGGCAGAGTATGGCGACCTGGACTGAAGGAATTCAGCAGCTGGGCACCAAGTCTGGGGGTGACCGCGGCGAAGGCAGCTGTCTGGGGAGGAAAGGGGACGACATCCGAGCGGGGCGGATGGGGAGGCAAGGCCGCCAACGGCGCCGAACCGCCTTTGGTGCCCGGTCCTGCGCCGGCGGGGACGCGGCTCCGCGTAGTCCGGACCGTCGCCAGGCTCTTTGTCCTGCCGCGGCTCGCCGACACGCGTGCCCATGCGCCGGTGGGGTTAAACAAGCAACGGAGGGAACGCTTTCCTGCAAGGCGACCCGTCCGGTCAGCCTCAGGGGCAACCTGTCCCTGGATCGGCTCCTTCCCGGTGCAAACGGGGAGCGGCACAAATGAAGGAGAGCTTACATTTCCAGCCCTGCTTTCCGAAAGGGGACGTGAAAGGGAGCGATTCCAGCTCCAAACCTCCTCCCGCTCACACGCACTTTCCAGTTGCGCCTGGACATAGTTTCAGGGGACGTCGCGGTTCCTCGCCCCACTCCCCCGACAGACCCTGCTTTAGACACCGTCCGACACGGCTCCGGCAGCCCCCAGCCCGGCCGCGCTCCCCTTTCCTGCCCGCAGCACTGGGAGCTCCCTCCCCTGCCCAGACGGGCACCCCGCGGGCACGGACCGGACCGTCCCTGCTCGGGAGGCGGGAGTTGGTGGACAGTCATCTATTTTGTGTGAACTTTCCTTCCTTATTCTCACTACTTTTCAATGAGTTTATACAGTCAAAACCGAGCCTCGATTCAGCCACGAAGAACAACAACGAGCCGGGACCAGCTTTTTCAGCTGGATCGCGCCCTTTTGGGAGAAAGCAGTCCAGGATTCGTTTAGACTCGGGGAAGGGCCCTAAACCGCACCCAAATTTCCTACCTCCTTCCTCAGCCCAGATAAAATGCGTTTCCTGGCAACACTTCAGCGGTGAAGGGGACGGGATGTTCTGGCCACTCGGGATCCCGGTCCCGGCTCCTTCCCGCCGGAGGTAATTTGGGGGCCACGGCGGAGGCGCGGGGGAATAGTCAGCGGTGGCCACAACACGGGCAGAAAACGAGGTGGGCGTTCCCGACCCGCTCCCCTTTTGTTAGATCAAGGCAGAGGTCAATATGGTTTTAACGCGAATTTATTAGCAGAGAAATCAGCAAGCCTCTCGCTAATTAGCAAAGCCCAAATAAACGTGCCCGGAGGCTTCACTCTTTTTTTTCCCCCCCCCTTCTATCTCAAATGAAAGGAAACCCACGAGCAAAAATAGAGAGGAAAAAGGGAAGGAAAAAAAAAAGCAAACCCTCAGAGGAGAGGATAATATGGGACTTTATGAATGTTTTATAGTTAATTGCTGTATAACTTTCTAATTTCACAGGGGGGTGTTCTCCTCCAAAGGCCGGGGCCAGAGCCGTCCCCAGAGCCCAGTGGAGGGTCACAGCCCCCAGCCTCGACCCGCGGCCCGGCTGCCTGGGCCGGAGTGGGGAAGCGAGGCGCTGAGGAGGGAACCTGCCTGCCGGAGGAAGGGGAGTAGCAACAGAGATCAAAGGCCGGCGAGTCTCGGAGGGTTCCGTGTCCGCCAGGACCCCCCTGCCCTCCCTCTCTCTTTCCCCTCAGTTACTCACCCCGACCGCCGGCGCTCGCTGCCTGTCCCACCTCGGTACGGAGACGGCTGGCGGGCTGAAACCGCGTCTCCCAGCCCGACACAGCCCCACCGCGCCCTCCCCGAGGGGCCGGGAAAGGGACCACCACCAACCACTTCCAGGTAAACCCTCCGCCGCCATACCCAGGTGCTTAAAATAACGGCGAAGGGCAAAACACCTGTTCAGGGATTTGTTTTTCCTCTAAAATACAGAGAGGGGAAAGCAGCGCCGGCTGTGAAACAACGAGACTAGAGTTAAAAATTGAAAAAGTGGCATTTGCCTTTTCTACTCCGAATTTCTTACGTTCTCGTCACGGGGAAAATTAGCTACCTTCAATTTCCACGTTTGTTAAAAAAAGATAAAGTTTATTTCTCTTTTTTTTCCGTTTTTCTCCCTATAATATTTTTTAGTCACAAAAAAAAAAAAAAATCTATATTTTGTCATCTAAGCATTTATTTTACTGAATCCAAAAAGACATGAAAAGGGAGAGGGGAGAATCACGTTCGTTCGTTTTAAACTAACGTATAGAAGTGATTTTTTTTTTTCCTCTTTTTTTTTTTTTTTGGACGACATATAATAAATATGATATAACACTCAGCACTCGGTCTGTACAATTCTGTTCTCATTAGGGAGCATGCCACTTTTCAATAAGAAAAAAAAGAAAAATAAAACGTCATGAGAAAAATCAGTGCAAAGTTCTCCGTTCCCCCGGTCTTCTCCGCCGGGCGGGGGTCGAGGCGCTCTCATTCCCTCCGTCCTCCGCAGCCATTAGTCTCTCCGGCGGGCTCGGGCTCCCTCTCCCTTTCCTCTTTCTCCTCCTCCTCCTCCCCCTCTGTCCCTCTCTCTCTCCGAGCTCCAAGTCCTGCTCCGCAGGAGCCGAGGTCGGCGGGTCGCCCCGCGGCTCTGCCCGCCTTCCCCCGCGTGTGGTCGTTTCACTTACGGGCTTGGCTCTGGGTTCACGGTTCAAGAGTCCCTGGCTCTGACTGATCGCCTCCCTCGGTGGCCGGTGGCTGCCTGCAGAAGCTCCTGCCCCTCGGCTTCCCCTCGCTTCTTCCTCTGCGGTGCTGGGGCTTGTTTGGGGACGGGGAGGGGAAGGGCTCGTTGCGGGGACCGCGGTGCCGCTTCACCGGGGGTGCGGGGTGCCGGGCATAGGGTTAGCCAGAGGATTGAGGGCCGGCTGCCCGCCGGGCCCCAGCCCGTGGATCAGCACCCGCGGCACCAGCGGCCGCTGGAGCTGGGGGTGCGGCGCAGGAGGAGTCCGGTACATGCTGCTGTACATGGCCGCGGCCGCCGCGGCCGCCGTCGTGCTGTCCATGCTGCCCAGCAGGCTGGGGTGGTAGAAATAGGGCGAGGGGAACATCCTCTGCAGGGCCGAGTAGTTCCCGGCCTCAGCCAGTAACTCCAGGCCCACCGCCGTCTGCCGCTTCCACTTCGTCCTGCCGGGGCGGGAAGAAGAGCCGGCTGCAGGGCGGGCGCCGCGACAGGGCACCCGACCCGGGTCCGCGGGGGTCCACGGACGGCGAGCCCCCTCCCCTTACCCCCCTTTCCCGGCATGGTCTCACACCACCGGGCCCCCGGCGGGGCGCACCGGCCCCGCGGGCCCGCACACGGCGCGACCCCCCGGCCATTCCCGGCTCCCACTCCCCGCACCCCTCGCCACATGCACACGGCGACTCCGGCCAAATTAATAAGCACGGCACACGGTTAGATCTCATCGCGCTGACACTAATGGTTTGCGACAGAATTAGGGTGGCTGCAACCGTATGTAATGAGACAGAAAATTACGGCAGCAGTGACAGGGACCGGACCCCCCAGCCCGCCGCCGGGGAGGGCGCGGGGCAGCCGCCGGGCTCTCCCCGCATCGCTCCCGTGGGCAGGAGCGGAGCACAGCGGCCCCGCACCGGCTCTCCGGGGAGCCCCCGGGCCGCGCCCCGCCGGAGCCCGCCTTACCTCCTGTTCTGGTACCAGGTTTTCACCTGCGTGTCGGTGAGGTTGAGGGCGGCGGCCAGGTCCATGCGGTCCTGCACGCTCAGGTACTTCTGCCGCTCGAAGCTGCGCTCCAGCTGGTTGAGCTGATGGTCGGAGAAGGCGGTCCGCGCCTTCCGCGGCTTCTTGGCCCGCACCGGCGGGCTGTCCCGGCTGCTGCTGATCTCCCGGTCGCCCTCCTCCTTTGTCCCTGCGAGCGAGCCGAGGCGCGGTGAGGGCCGGCGGGACACCGACTAGGCCCCCGCCCCGCCGCGGTTACCGGCCCCGCCGCCCTCTTCCCCAGGGGCTCCTCCAGGGCATGGGGGGGAATGGTCAAATACGCCGTGGTGAGGGGAGGAAGAGGCGGCGAGCCCGTCCGAGAGACGGCGGGATTTCTACTCTCCACTCAACAACTACGCGGCTTTCGTTATTTTCTCGCCCTCTCCCCCATGGCCCGAAATACCGGGAAATCGATATGTCAATCCGGCTCCGTTCGGGCCCGGGTTTGTGGCGCTCCTTGATCTTCCCCGCAGGAAGAACAATAATCTCCCTAATTGACCCACTGGGGAGGTTGGTGCACACAAAAATGGCCAGACCAGACTGTACATCTGGTTTGGGCACTCTTATGCTAATGCTGAAAGAGCAAAATGAGCGGCGCGCCCGGGCGTCTCGCTGCTCTTCAGCATGGCAAAAATATCTCAGTGGGGCAAAATGAGAGAAATGTGTCTTGTCTCCTCTCGCTGACCCAGGCTGCCTGCGAGGAGGGCAGCTCCTCGGGGAAACAGCCCTCTCCCACCTCGCCTTTCCTCACTCTTTTCCTTCCTTCGCCTTCCTTTCCCCGTGCACACATCGCTATTTCCATTTACGAACACCGCACAGCGGGGGCTTCCCCATCAGCATGCAATCCGTAATTAGAAAAAGGAATAAAAGATGGAGAAATTAAACCCTGCATCCCGGCGCGGGGAAAACCCGGGTGTTTTGCAAAACGCACAAAGCCCTCCAACCTTCCCTTGCCCATCGCGGGCCGATTGCGTTTTCATTATTTTATTTTTAATTAAAAGTTTTTATCTTTTATTTGCTATTGGCTGTTGGGAAAACGGTATTTTTTTCCCCAATATTTTTATTTTTGATGGAATGAGCAAAAATGAAAAGGCTGAAGGCGATAAGTGCAGCTGAGCCGCCGGTTCTTAGAAAGCCGGAGAATCATTTATGCGCGTTTGCATTAAAAATAAATACATTCTGGTCTCCAACGCGATCCCACTGCTCGGGCTATTTCCTTAAAAACAGGGAAGTTAAAAAAAAGAGAGGAAAGGCCGACCGAGAGGAGAGGGGTGGAAAAAAAAGCGCGATTTTATTTCCTACCGATCTCAAACCCGCGGTAGCAAGGATCACCGACCAGCCTCAGCGGAGCGAGCGCTCCCACCGCACATTTCCCTCCGATTTTCGTTTCACCGATGCGGCGGAGCGCCGCGGCCCCGGTTTTAAGGGCGGCCGAGGCGGTGCGGTGCGGGGCCGGGCCGTACTCACCGTGGCATTTGATGTCGCCCTGCGTGTCGTCGCGCTTGTCGAGCTTGGCTTTGCCGTCTTCCTGCTCGAGTTTGGGCCTGAAGCTCTCCGGGGCCGCGCTGCCCTCCTGTTTGGGGGTGTGATGGGGAGAGGGGACGCTGGTACTGTAAGGTGCACACGCCGCCAGCGGTTTGCTGTCTCCCAAAATGTCCTTAATTAAAAAAGAAGAGGTGGAAGTCCTGGGGCCGGAGCTGGCCGAGCCCAGCTGGGGCGGTGGCGGTTGTGGGGGAGACGGCTGCAAACTCGGCGGCGGCGGCGGCGGGTGCGGGCCGAGGTGGAGGTGATGCGGCGGCGGCGGAGGGAGGCTCTCCGCCACCCCCAGGTGCGGCTCGGGGTGCTCCATGCTCACCGAGATGGGCGACGAGGGCGCCGTCCCCACCGTGTCGATCTCCGAGCAGGGGGACGGCGTGGCCTGGCTCCTAAAATCCGCCGGCCGGCCGTCGCCGTGAGGGCGAAAGTCTCCGTTCATGACTCCGGGGCTGCCGGTGCTGCCGCCCGACAGGATCGTGTCTATCCCGAAGCTGGACCCGCTCGGCCCCTCCATGGCGGACCGCTTAGCGCTGTGCCCGCATCCCCGCGGGCTGCCGCGGGGGTCACACCGGGTTGGAGGGGAAGTGGGATGGGTGGGTGGGGGGGGAGCGGGTTACTCCAACCCGCGCACCGGCGGCGCGGGCGGCCACTAGCGCGGGGCCCCCGCCGAGCACCACATCGCCGCCGGGCCGGTTCGCCGCTACCCAACTTTGTTGCGGGAAGTTGCGGGCGCGGAGCGGGGCGGACACCGGCCACTGCGGCGCGCCCGCCCGTGCCCACCGAGCTCCTCTCAGCAGCGGCGACTCCCCCCGTGACGTCACAGCCGCCGCGGCCCCCCACCCCCCGACGTTTATTATTACCCCGGGCTTTTGCCGCCGCCGCTGCCCGCCCCGATTGGCGGAAGGCCGAGCGGGGGCTGACGCAGCGCGAGAGGCAGCCAATCAGCGGCGGGGATGGGCGCGGGAGGGGGGACGGGCGCGGGAGAGGGAGGGCGCGCCCGTCCCCTCCGCCGCCACCGCCCCGTCGGGCCCCGGTTTCCCGGTCGCCGGATCGGATCCCTCTCCCCCGACCCCCGAGAACACCAACCGGGATGGTTCCCTGGTTGAATGTCAGAATAATGGGAAGTGCCAGTGACAAGACGTCGTATTAATCCTGATGAAGTGGCGTGTCAACCTAATTAGCAGAGTAATTATAAAGGTGGCATGAATGATTTAGAGTTCTCCCAGTTCTATTTTAGTAGGAATTACCAATTCCAGCCCCCTATGAAGCCCACCCCGACGTTTCTCCTCCCAGCTTCCAGCAGCCCCGGGACCCGATCAGCCCCAAAAACCAGCAGCTGCAGCCCCGAATCTCGAGGGCGTGGAGGGATGGGGCAGAGCAATGGGGGCGCAGGGAGGGATTAGGGCAGGGTAAGCTCCAGGGAGAGTTGTGTTGGGTGCTGGCATCCAGAGACAGCACTAGGTGATGATGCCTTAGGTGTGGGGACGCTGGCACCCCCTGCCCTCCGCACAACGGCTGCCCCTGTAATGGGAGCCCGCTGCCGGCCTGGGGAAAGGAGCGGGAGAGCGAGGACACGCGGTGTCCCTCCTAACTCTCTCATCGTCCTGCCTACCCCGTACAGGAGTGCCCGGCCCGCCCCTGTTCACACCCCCAGCCCGTTTTCCACAGCCGTTTGTCTCCTGGGAAAGCCGGCCCGGTCAGAACTACAGAGGGGTGTGGAAAGCCCGTGGGGAGCGCAGAGGTTGCGGGGCACCGCGGCGAGCCGGTAACTCGTTGCGGGAGGTTGAGTCCGACGTGAGACACCGCAGCCCTTCGGGCAGCGGTGCGGGACGGGAAGTCGCGGCCCGACAGGAGCGGTGCCCATGCGGAGAGTGCCGCGGCCTTCGACTCCGCTTTCGACGGCTCGGGGCCGGCCTTTCCGCGTGGGGAAGCCGAGGAGCTTCTGGTCTTCTCTGCTAAAAACCGCAGGGCATTCCTGCGGGGGGATTCACCGGTCACCAGTGTCATATCCGAAGCGCACCGCCCCTCGCTGGGCGTCTCGGCGGGGCAGCTCCCACCTCCACTTCCACACTTTGAAAGAAGTTTTGGACGGCAGGAAACCGTGCCCGCGGACAGCCCGCTCCTACCGAGCATCCTCCCCGACGGCCTCGCATCGCCGCCCGCCTCCCCGCGGGCAACCGGGGGGCAGCCAGGCGCACGGTTTGCACCGGGGCTTTGAGCGTCAGTGCTGCGCCTGGAGGCCGGTGAGGGAGCGGGCCGGCGGGCCCAGAGGAGGTGCACCGCCGCCCGTGTCCGCTAGGCGGCGGTGGCGGCCACCCCCGTTGTCCTCGACGGGCGCCCGACGTGGACGGGGCGGGAGGCAGCTAGGGCCCCGCTGAGAGCGGGGTTAGCGGCACAATCCCTACAGGTCTGGGCGCTTGAAGGAAGAAGAAAAAGAAGAAGGAAAATTGGGGAGCAAAATGAAAGATCGAGAGAAAGGATAAAAAGCCCCAACAATTTAAATATCTGCAAATGCACAGGCAGGTTCCCTGCAGCAGGGGAGCAGCCCGCGGCCACCCTATTTATCCTGCTGCCTTGGTTTGCAATTTACCAAAGTATGTCCTAATTATCCCTAGGGGAATGCGGGATCCGGGGTAATATGTTACACTAGCATAATCCTTTAACTCACAATACACTTCCCCGTCCCGGAATCGGGATTTAGGGCTTAAAGTCATGTTCCTGAAGAGTGAACACCTTTCATTTCCTTCCTCTTATTTTTTTAATCCTCGACTCCATTGTGCAGAAATATTCTGGGGAAAACAGCGGCGAGGCCCGAGCGGGGAAGCCACCCCACTGCCCGGTGCGCCGGTGGCCTCGGCCTCAGCTCTACTCGGGGGCACTGCACGCAAAAGGCCTTCTCTTCCACCTCCTACTGGCACCCTATGCGGGCGCGGAGGGCAGCGGGACTCCCCTTACACTTGTTGAGGCCGGGGGTGGACGGGGGGCAGCTGCAGTCTGTGTCCCCGCAGCCCTCGGCTGGGTGACCCCCCCTTTCCCATCCCACCACACCCGTCTGACTGCGGGCAAAACCACGGAGTCCCTCCAATAAGTCAGCAATAGCCGAATCAAAGCGATGAGCGAAGGTGCCATTCAGAGGAGTCAGCCGGAGCCCTTCTCGTTAATTAACAAGCAGCTAATTACAGCAGCACTTTGAGCAGTAATCAATGGCCCAATGCAGGCTGGGGGCAGCGAGCGGCAGGGACAGAGTATCATGTGCCGGGCCGAGGGGTGCCGGTCCCTGCCCCGGGGGGCAGCCGCAGCCGAGGCATCACGGACCGGCCCCGAGCTGCGGCTAGTGGGGTCCCGTCCCACCGAAGGGGACTCTCGGCGGGGCAGCTTGGGGTGGGCAGGGCGCAGCATCCCGGCCCCGGGAGGGGTTTCTCCCCAGCCATGTTTCAGTGCGCAGCCGTGCTGGCTCAGTGGCAGCCTCGCAGTACGGAGA
>NC_044284.2:4475000-4517500 GCF_004027225.2 Strigops habroptila
AACCAGGAGACATTTGCAATCTTTATGCTTACAGGCTTGATAATTTGCTTGTTGCTGGTGCGTCCCACTTTACCCCATCCTTCTAATTGCTGGGAACTGGCTCATCTGCATCCCAAACGGACACACTCTCACTCCCTGGCTGCAGCAGCACTTGTCCTGATGACAGAATCTTTCTCCTCTTCAGCAGAGGTGTGAAGGCAGGAGGACACACAGCCACATGTCTCAGCCTGGCTGGCCAGGCAGTGCTGCGGCCCTCACCGTGGCCTCAGCCTGCTCCCCACAGCCAGGGCTGCCCAGAGACCCCTCTGCAGCTTCAGCTTCTGTGCCCCATGGGAAATCAGATGCTGGAAGTGAGAATAGTATATCTATCACATGCAGAGGAGGTATGGAGATAATAAAACTATGGTGTATATGTACCTGGCAAGCTCTCACCCTATTTCAGAAGTCCAAGGTAAAAAAAATGCACTGCATTCTACTTCAGTGAAATACCATTCCCAATGCTAGCACAGAAATAAGCCAGTCCAAAAGGCAGTGTATCACCTTCCCATGAGAAGATTAACTATCCTCAGGCTTCGATTTCTTCCCATGTTCCAACAGCAATGCCCTTGCTACTGCAATAGCACACAACTAGTTGTTTCCAGCTCAAACTGCCCCTTGCAAAGGGCACAGAAGAGCTCTGAGCATCTCTTGCTCTTCTCCATTTTACCACCATCATAAGATACTACACTATCTTTTTATAGTCTCTGCACTTTGGAAGGAACCTTATAGCTATGATGGACTTCAGAGAAGTCCTGCGTTTTCCGCTACTCATACAATGAGAAAGAAGACCTAGTTGGAGACAGGGCTTTTGGGAACAAGGGAATCTGAGGTTCTGTGGCTTGGTAGCAAGTGGTCACTCCAAATGTACAATGCCTTTACTCAGGCCTAACTCTCTGCCATGCCAAAACCCACAGAGGAGCATGTGATAGCCACAGAAAGCAGTTTTCAGGCACTTGCTGGGGAGAGGCTTGACATAGACGCTTCATGTGCTGCTTGTTGCTGCTTCTCTTCTCCCCACCAGCTGGATCTTTGTCCATGGAGCCTCGTCTCCCCTTTCCACACAAAAGGGCTATAACCCAGCTTGCAAAGAGAGCCAAGGCAGCCAGCATAAATGCACACTGAAGTGGAGCAAACCCTGATGTGGGGACACCCTCACCCTGCTGCTGCCTTGGGAGCCTCCCTGCTGCTGGAAGATTGAAGCACTATGCTTGAAGCCAGAGCTGAAGGATTCAGGAGGAACAGCAGATGGGCAAGGGAGATAGGAGAAGCATAAAACTGATGGATGTCATTTTGTGTTCCCTCAAACACTGTAAACTAAAATACATCCCAACCTTTGCACAGGAGATGATGGGGATAGGCAGGGTGACATGCTCCTTACAGCCCTAAATGGAAACAGGAGCAGAGGGAAGGTGTAGGCCAGTTATGCCAGCGCTGTGCAGTCAGTGGGAGCGCATCATGGCCCTTTGCACCAGCATGCCAGGGTCAAAGACTTCATCCCCAAATGCCTCTTTCTACAGACCAACAAATCCCATTCCCTGGACCAGATGGGTAGAACAGCAGGCTTCTCAATCAAGTAAGAGCTAACGAGGCCTCAAACCTCACTGCTCAACCTCCATTCTGCAGGACATTGCTTTGTAAGAAGGGCCATGTCTCAGACCCGTATATGTGGCAAAGACCTCTTATAGCCACATGCCACAGAAATGCAACACATCCATCTTGTAAGCAGGAAGCAAAGGCCAGGCAGAGCCCCTACCTCTCTGCTGAAGAAGGTTCTTTGACAGGCACCCTCTAAGGCAGGATACCAGGCACCATGATGGACGTAAAAGACAGTTTGTGAGTACAGTGAGATGAATTAACTTGACACCATCTGGCAGCAGTTTTTCATTTCTGACAATATTTAAAACTTAATTTGAGCTCAGACAGTGATGAATAGGGCTCAGATCTCACCTGGCTTTGGTAACCTCTTGACCTAGGCACATCAAGTCATTTGTCTGAGGCTGTAGGTCCTGATATTTTATTGCTATGTCTAATCTAAATAGACTGCTGGACACTGCCCTTATCGCACCCTGGTAATCCTGGATTGATCCTGGTGAAGCAAGAGGGAAGCAATGACATCTATGTCTGTCTTTCAGCAAACACATGATGGAAGCTGATCATGTTTAAGCATGTTCTACCAGCTGAAATCCATAACAGATGATAGCCATGAAGCATTAGTGTTCCCAAGCATCTAATGGCAAGAGGGCATTTATCATTACTATTACAGCTATACCTTTTAAAATCTGACTCTTTTTCCCCCCACTTTAAGTACTGCTTAAGATTGCTTTAGCATGTGTATATATATATATAAAACTATGCATGTATGTAAACAAACAATCCCCTCAGACAGAACACCATGACAGCAAAAGCTTTCAGCTGAAAACATGGTGTGAAAATGTAGCATGTCTTTTCTCTTAATTTGCTATGGCAAATGCAAAGGGAGTTTATTGCTTCAAATATGTGCAATCATTTTTATCTGACTACTTGCAGATGCTCTATACAGCTCTGTGCTAGAGATGGTATGATCTCTCCTGCAGAGATCCCAGTTTGTTACAAGCACACTTCCATTCTTTCGCATGTCTTTATGAATTTGAAGGAGCTGCTTAGAATTTGTCACTTATTTTTAACAGTATAATTTTCTTTGGAAGGAACATTCTTGCTAAGCTTGACATGTGATATTTAATCACATATTGACCATTCAGTATCACTTTAATGCTTCCTGTCAGCTCCAGTACAGCAGGCAGAGTTCAAGCAACACATTTGCCTGGAGTTCAGCATTCATTTAAATCAAATTTGTCAGCTTTCAATTTTTTTAAATGTAATATTTTATTTTTATTAAACGCAAGTTAATAATGCCTTGTCAGGCCAAGAGCATGTTTTAATGTGAACAACTCAGATGTTAAGTGAAACTGGAGCCATAACACCCTGCTAAGAGAGTCATACAATCATCTTAATGCCAGCATCTCAATCTAACACAAACACATGCTGGCTTTGTATTCAGTTGTCTCAGGGAACCTTTCAGATATATAAAACACCCCGACACAAACACATACACACACACGCATCCTTTTAAAAGCACTTGCTCCTGGGTGCAAGAGCCTAAAACACTTGTGTATGTTACTTACAGATTTCCACGTGCTCATTTTCCTCTTTATAAGGCATCCTACTTGACTGGTGACATAACAGCCTAGGTTATTAACGCTGTCTATTCTCAGCTTCAGCTTTAATTTTCCATGATGCTATCTATAGTGACTTGATTTTTTTTCTTCCCTGACAGTATTTCTGCATGCAAGTGTACACATACAAACAGAGAAGGGCAGACACAGTGAGCATGTGCCTACCTAAACACATGCAACTGTATGTCTGGGTGCATTAACATTAGGCACATACATGCACACATGTATATAAAATATTTGTGCATCACAAGCATGTAGAAGAGTTCACCTGTGCACACTACACACTGTATGATACCCACAAATGACAGGTGATCCTCTGCAATATTTATCTTTGTTTGAGTGAAGAGTTATTCCTCTTCTCATTCACAAAGACAAATGTAGGAACAAGCAGCTGCTGTATATTAGAGGGTAGGAGATGGATGGAGACTAATCTAATCTTCTAAATATACTGTAAACTACAGCATTGTGAAGTAGTGTCACAGAGGGTGGTGAAGCACTGCATCTTTACCAAGCACTTCCCAGCAGCAGAACAAACCCAGGACCCAGGTCCCCACACTGCAAATGCGGGCTCTGGGGCCATTCGTTGGCTGTGCTGTTCCAGGGATGGGTAATGGCACATTATGTCTTTCACCTCTTAAATCACCGGCTCCGAAGGGGTGCAGGTCAGCTGTGGCAGAGCCATCCCCTATCTGACAGCTGTGCTGGGGCAGTGGTGGCCTGCATGGCCCAGGCGAACGAGTGTCCCCATCAGCAGCTCCCGGTGTGACTGACACTAATTGGCACCCTTGTCAGCAGGCTTGTCGGAGAGGCTGAGGACCGGGCAGGCACAGAGGTGCACACACACTCCTCTCACCTGAGCGCCAGCTTCCCAGCCAGGGGATGGAGCCCATTATCCCTCACCCTGCCTCCCAGGGATGCCATGCTCGGCACTTCCCACCGCCACTAACACAGTTATGGCACAGGGTAATAATGGCAAAGGAGGGAGGTAGTTGCACAGAGGTTGAGCAATGTTTTCCAGTGACATTTGAGAGCAGACGATGTATTGCTGCTGTGGAAAGAGATGGCAAAGCTGTTGGGAGGGTCAGGGCCAAAGAAGAGGGAGGTTTCATGCTCAAAGTGCCCAGAGGGTTTGCAAGACGGATCCAGGCACCCAAGGCACTTGTGCCCAATGCTGGTGACAGCAAGGACTGGCCTCATGGGCAGGAGAAGGCCCTGAGAGAGTTTTAAAAAGAAAGAATTGGGTTTTTCCCCAGGTTTGCATCAGCCTCTAAACATGCCTCAGACCTGGCACTGGTCAGGGAGATAGCAGAGGCGCAGGGCAGCACTGCTTGTCCTTCACCACTCTCAGCTGTGCACAGTGAGGGCAGAGCAGCCCCAGTTCCAGGGCTGAGAGAGGTGCAAGTCAAGCATGTCTCAAATGAGGACATTTGGACATTTGCTTTTCCTGTGCTCACCTGCACCATGCAAGCACACAGTAGCAAGCAGAGGTATTGAGCTTTCCTTCCCAACTTTCTTTCCTCTGCCAAAGGGCAGCAGAACAGACACCACAGGCAGGTTGTAGGGTGCCCCATGTCCATGCAGACATGGGTGCACTTAGGCTTTCCACAGGCTTTTCTGGCAAGCAGGGGTTTGGACAAAGCCCCTCCAGAGGTGAGCCCAGTTAGCCAGGAGTTAAAGGCCACATGGTGCAATTTTGGCATCTGTCTCCTTACACTTCACCTTTAATTGAATCTATTTTAAAAGTTCCCCATAGGTCATGCTGAAAACATATGATTTCCCAGCACTGCAACATCCAGCTAGCCCACCCCACCTCCATGGCTTTCCCTAGTTTAGGGGTGCTTCAGTTGTCACTGCTTTCACCAGCGAGGGTTTGCTCCTTCGAGGCTAATCTCCCCACTCAGAGACACTCTCAGTGCAGGGTGAAAACACACATCTGTCAGGCTTTAACACCCTTCAGTGGGTCTTACCTGTCTGATCTCCAGGATGGTGTGAGAAGCCCTTGTCCAAGCCCACGTCCATCATGGCCAGCATCTGAGGGTTGCTGAGTGGATCCTGATCGATGCTAGTGGTGCAGCAGAGATGGGCCAATGCAAATCCCTCCAACACCGAGCTCAGAATCCTGCATCCTCCACAGGGAAAAGAAAGGGAAAGGATGTTGAAAGAGTACATTGGAGTACAAAGTTTTCATTCTGCCTCTGCTCTTTGGTTGGTACCAGAGAGCAGCAATGCACTGGGCAGGCTAGGATTGGGCTTGCAGCCACAACTGCACCCATGGGTGGCTGGGCTGTGGTGCTCCTGCTGCTGTCACTGCCAGCCAGGGCTGTGCTCGGGCACATGTAACAGTGCTCAGGTAGCAGTTCCTCAGGCTTCGCTGCTGTCTGGAAGCCAAAAACAAGACCCATTTGCAGGGTGAAGACATCATATCACACAGCTCTACTCCATCCACCACCAGGGACAGCACTTCCCACTACGCCTTTCCCACACCCTCTTGAAAACTCGAGCGCATTTATTGGCCACGGTGTTCCCTTTGGAGATCAGTAGGATTCTTCTAAGGGAGATATTGCATCTGTATTTCTAGGCCTTGATTACCACTCCTTGCCATGTGTCCTGCACTACTGGATTAGTGCTTCCTGTCGCTGAATGCCACATATATCCTGTCCCACTCCGACATCCCAGATTTATCTCAGCGCAACGCAATTAGAACTAATTCTGTTACACCATCATAAAACTGGTGTAACAGAAAATCAGCCCTAAGAGGTTCACATCCATTTACATGTTCATTTAGACTGTCCAGACATAATAAGGCTGCCCAGATTCTAATGATCAAAAATGCACATAGTTGCAAGAAGGCACATATATTAGTTATAACTGTGCAGTTCAAACATGAGCTAGTTTACATAAAAGTAATTAGAATCACAATTGACCTTTTGTAGAAATGTAGGGCTATGCTTAATTCTAGCCACCAGCATTCAAAACATTTAATAATATTCATACTTCCTAACTCATAATTATATCTTTTTTTTAAAAATCGTTTTACAGCAAAGTGTAAATGACTTGTATCCTGTGCAGTCGAGAAAGAGAAAGCTCTGTTCTTTATACAAACACACTCAAATGCACAGGAAAATGGTCTAACATGCAAAACCAGGGTAAAAAATATATATGTTTATTTTAAAACCACATGAATTGCTACCAGGAAAACAGTTATATGTACTCCTTACCTAAGAATGATCAAACAACATGCAGTCATGTGAGACTCCCACCTATTTATTTCTCTGTTTTTCTGAACTGTTTATTATTTCTTATACCACTCAGAGAAATCCCTTTCTTTAATGAAGAATACATATTTAAAGCAACGTGGCATCACTGCCTTCCATGATTCCTGGCACCCTGGGATGAATCCTTCTCCCCTGCAAGGCAGTGCCAGCCTCGGGGGTCAGGGAGAGGCAACAAAAGCATCAGCTGGAAGTACCTCTGAGTGAGGAAAATGGGGAAAACTCCCTATCAGTTTTATTTGCTTTTAAAGTCCATTTGTGTTATTTGTCAAGTCCTTCTCCATGCCAGGATGTCTGGCAAGAGAATAGCAGAAAATTTGAGGGGATGGTTTGGAGGGGTCCATCAGAGAGCAGGAATGTTTCGCGTGAGCGGGGACAGCTGGGGTAAGCCCACCATTTGCAAACGTGCCTGTGGTTATGCTTTCAATAGGTGGCACTTATGAATAATAATATGCATAATCTATCTTGTGCCCAGGCAGGAGAGAAAACATAAGTGGACAAGCCTGAAGGCATGGCCGTCTATTAAAGGTTGCTTGAGAATTCTCGGCAGAGTTAGGGCAAAACTGTGCTGCTAAACATGGCTGGGGGATTTGCATGTTTAAGAAAACAGGACTAATTGAAAATCCCTCTCTTCTGGATGAGCGATTTACATTTCCTACAGAGGGTGAGATACAGTTCTGCCCTTTTGTTGTTTATTTGATTGCTTCCATTGCTAACTTGCTTTTTTATTAAAGAGCTGCAACACAGACTGCCAGAAAAAGCCCAAATCCCCAGGCCATGCTACACACCTGAAGTCTAAACCCTGCAGAAATACACAGTCCTGCTTTGTTCTGTGGCTGTTTGTAGATACCTTGAATTAAGTACCCAGGGCTCAGGATCTTAGTAATTAAATATAAAAATAATTAGGAATTTGCAAAAAAACCACACTCTCTCCTAGCTATTATTGCAAACGTAACTGAGGTCTATTCCCTCGTCAGCAGTGAGGACAGTAGATCATAAGGGAAAGACATATTTGACTTTAAAGTAGTCCAAGAAATAACGAGGTAAGCATCTTGGGCTTTTCCCAGCGAAATGCCCATCAGGCTCACCCTTACTTTCTATCTGTTTATATAATGCCCTAGCAGCTTTCTTCTAAAATAAAGAAAAATTGGTGTTATTTAAAAAGAACAAGTCCATGTTTAACTCGGGTGAATCCACTTCCTTTGTGCTGCTAGCCAGGGAGCAGCCACTGTCCAAATCCTCAGGGTACTCCTATTCCCTGGGGACCATGAGAAATGACCTCCACTCCCATGGAGGAAACCTAGCCCGGGGAACTGCTCCCGCTGGCTCAGAAACAAGCCTGGTACAGAGCTGAGGAAGGAGGCTCCAAAATCCAGCATTTACCTGCAAGCCAGTGGGGGAGAGGAGTAGATGAGTAGGAGCTCCTCCACGAGATGTCAGCTTGCCTTCAAGCAGAAGGTCTATAGCTGGAGACCACACAAACATGATGCTCATTAGAAATTAAATGCCAAGAGTACTTACAACAGTGATTTCTAGGTGCGTGGCTCAGCTGATGGCTAACTGCAGCAGTGACAACAGCCTCAGAGAGCAATAGGGACCCAAGACATCACAGAGGCAGGAGACTCACACTCACCCCTTATTTATCACCCCTCAGACAAACCACTTGCAGAAGATTATCAGAGTGCTGGTGTTTTAACTGCAAAGGCTGTATGAGGAGCAAAAAACCTCCTTGCCTTAGTATTATTATAGCTACATGGGGGGGAATTTAACACTGCAAATCACAACTGGGAGCTTTATACGTCCACGTGCACAAAAGGCAGAGCACAACAAGAACTGGAGAAAGCAACATGTGTTCACCAAACATTTCAACTTTAGTAGTGCTGCTGGCCAAGGGGAAAAAAATGAACAATTTTATCAGCATGGGAAGAAAACACATCTCCAGATCTTGATAAAGCCATGGAAGGTTACTTGGAGGATGAATTCC
Organism: Strigops habroptila; assembly: GCF_004027225.2. NCBI lineage: Eukaryota > Metazoa > Chordata > Aves > Psittaciformes > Psittacidae > Strigops > Strigops habroptila. The sequence continues at coordinate 4,483,508 of NC_044284.2, forward strand.
CTGGGGCAGTTAAAAGTGGTTGTGCTCTGCTGCAATGTATTCCGTCCTGGGAGTTAGCACAGCAAGTTCTCCAAAGATGCCATTGCAGATGAGCTGCCAGCCCAGGGTTTTCCCACACTCTACCTGTGGGTGTTCCAGGGAAAGCAAAATAAAGTGCTGAGAAGGGGGAATGCAAGAGGAATCTAATATCAGGCTTTCTGCCGGCTTCATTGCTGCTAATCGCCTTCGTACATGTGAACTGGGTGTAAAGCGTTCCCACATCAGAGCTGTAGCTGTGCATAGGTGTAAATTACTACACAAGGTTCGAGGCAGTGCTCAGCCATGCCCAAGCTGCCTAATTAGCAGTTGTTAGTGTGGCTGAGCTATAAAGTGCTAATATTCAAATGTTATGACTGTGCTGCCTCTTGCCAAAATCCATAGTGTTTGGAATCTGGCTGGTGTTACTGACTAAACTCTCTCTTCCCTCGCAAGCAGAGGATCAAAGGCAACTGTGCTAATTAACCCCTCTTTTTAGAGCATCCGTGGTGAAAATGTAATGTTGCACCAGGGCTGCTACTGCAGCAGTGCCTGGCCCTGGCAAAGAAGGAGATGCCACAGGGCTGCAATAGTAGGTCTCCTGCTTTCTGGCTCAGATGAGGCAGCCCCCTAATTTGGAAGCTGATGTTCTGGGTGGTGAAGATGAAAAACTGCAGGTTTTTTTTGTGGCAGTACTGTTATTTTAAAACTAAGCCCTTCGACTCACGCAGTCAACCTCTAAAACAAGGCCTACAGGACTGGAGAAAAGCACTCACGTAACATATAGTACTTGACATTGCCCATGGCTATATATGGGGAACAAGATGTTCTCTGTGGCCATACCAGGCTTCCTTAGTCATATATGCTTTAATCTAAACCCTGCTACAGGGAGAGATCCCCAGCCCCATTCTCCCTTCTGAGCAGCAACAGCAGGGCGAGCAAAACGTGCGCCTGCTGAAGCATGGCCAACGCGACACCAAGGCTTGGCTCTGCACACATCAGCTCAGTCAGGCAGGAGCATGCCCTTGGTGCACTTCATTTTGGAGTTATTTGCTATGGTTAGCATCAAAGACGTTCCCTACTCTTGCATGCTGTTTATGTCTCACTAATTTCATAAATGGCAGGGCATGTCTGATCGTCTTTCTCTCTCTCTTTACACTCGTTCCTAAATCCCATGGGAAGCTCAGCACTGAACCCAGCCAGCGCAGCCCGTGGTGCGGAGCCACCCCTGGCACAGCCAGCTTTGGGAAGAGAGGGCCACCAGCAAATGGTGGCTCAAGGACCCTCGACAAGGGTCCATTTCCCCAAGGGACAGGATTCCTGGGCACCCAGCTGCGGCACATGAATCCACAGAGGTTGAATCCAACCTACCTGTACTGATGTTGGCACCCAAGCATCCTGAACTCACAGCTCCCTGCAGTTCTGCAAAAGAGGTTGGCTACATGATCCCCATTTTGCAGACGGAAAATGGACCTGCCAGAGGCAGCACAGCTTTCCCTGGGTGCAGCAGCAGCAGCATGCTTTGGGAAAGCAGCTCAATTTCTTTAGTCTGTGGGACCATAGAATCGTAGAAACAACTAGTTTGGAACAGACATCAAGTCCAACACTAAACCATGTCACTAAGAGCCTTATCTACATACATACCACCTCCCTCAGCCAGACAAACTTCTCAAGAGAGGAGAACCTAATTTTATATGGTCTTTACAACACCTTTCAAATATTGATTAAAATACATATGGTTTGCCAAGACAGCTTGATCCAAGTCCACCAAAAATGAGAAGCCCTACTGAATTCAGACTTCATTTTCACACAAGGATAGGTCAAGGCTATGGTGGGCAGAAATGTTTTCCTTGCCCAGTAGAGCCCTCTGACGCCAGGCTCAGTAGATGCGGGCATGGGGAGAGCTGGATGGGGCTGTAAGTCTTTGAAAACATATCCCATAAGAAAAAGTGACTTTTCCCAGCATCCTACGGTTAAAATTAAATAAATAAATACATAAAACCTCATCAAAAGCAGCAGTCTCTCAGCAAGGCAGGCGTCAGCAGAGCTGGGCTCAATCACACTGCGCGGGAGGGGAAGTCCTTGCGACTGAGAAGCGAATGGGTATCTGCAGCACAGCATAAATTAATACGGCAGCTGCTGCTTTTGCAGGGAAATCAAACCCCAGATATTCTCTTTCACAAACAGGAACTTCACAGAGGCACTATAGGATATTTCATTACTAAGTATTCTGAATTTTCAACATGAAAAATATTCCCTAGCGTTAGTTACATTACTTGTTTCATAGGGAAGGGATTAACATTCCTGGGGCTCAGAAAAGAGGCACATGCCACTGAAGCAAGCAAATATGATTATTTCTTTGTTTTCATAGGTCTTCGTGCAGGTGACTGCAGGTCTCAGAGACACACTTCAGGCCTGTGTCAAAGTATGGCACTCCTTCATTAGCACTTCAAGGGCTCTGGATGCAGGGAAGAGAAGGACTCCAGTCTCAGAGCTGGATTCTTCACCAGTTTACACCATGTAAACATGGGGTTACTCACAGTTTATGCTGGCATGGCTGAAAATAGCACCTCTTCCCTTGTATTTATGTCTTCTATAGAAGAATTAAGGAAAAAGAATAGAGAGATAGATTATTGTCTCATTTACACCAGTGTAACTCTGGAATAGCAAAACTGACTCCAGACAGTTGGAATGTCTTGGGGAGCTGATATGGCCCGGTGGCTTTATTTCTGGAGCTTTGTTCCTACTCTGAATTTTAAAAGTGATATGTTCATTCTCTGAGGCAAACCTCATTTTCCAGCTCAAACATTTTATGCAGTGTTTTAGGAGGCTGTTTGATACTGCTGTACAGCCTCCAACATTAAGTATTATCAATAATGTATTCTTCCACGTAACCTCTTTAACACTCACAATAGAATAAAATAAGAAAACACATCAACAAAAAGGAATTGCCTCCGCTTGCCAATGCCGCGTGAATGTTAAATTCCCCATTTCACAATGCAGCCATCCCTGGAAAACTCCGAGGGCGGATTAACGCTCTTCTGGTACTTCACCGTATCAGAACACGGATTTGCAGACAACAGCTGCAGCAAATTCCCTCGACTGAGAAGAATTACAAGTATTATCACCTAGATCATTAAACCGGGTTCATAGATTGCAGGATGTCTTCAATCAATTCATCTAAGATAACTTGAAGCCAGCTGGACCCCCTCAGTGAGAACTTGACTTAATTGGCCAATAAGTGGCTGGAAAAGGTGCCTGCGATTTGATAAAATTACAGGCTGCAGAAGTGATTACAGTTTGGAGAACCACAGAGGGTAGCCTCCGGGTCAGCCCTTTTGGAGAGGGCTAAGTTAATGTCCACTATTAAGTGCTGCTGTGAAAAATGTGGGCCCACTTGGTGCTCAGATGTAAAGTGTATCCAGGTCATTCCTCAGCTGATGGAGGGAGAGATGTGCGCATTTATCACTGCTCTGGCCTCATTTCTGCCTTGGTAATAGTCGTACACTAACAACTGCTGGCAGTTTCATGGTTTTCTGGGTACCCTTCGTTTTATTGGCATAACTAAAATATTATCTGAGCAAAGCAATCCATCTGCTAAAGAAAAACACTTTCCTTCAATTATGTCCCCCGAGTCTTTTCTTAAGAAAGGTTAAAGCACCAGGAAGTTGAAAAATATACATTAGTTTGTTTTTATTCTTTTCGATCTACTGCAAATATGCTTGCTTGTTACTGGGTAAGTGGTAGGTCTACATATTTACCACTGCAAAATGTTAGGGAATACACCTACCTTTAGGAAAAGGGGAAATTCACAACATCGGATTAGCATTTAAGTACAAATCATTATTTAAAACCAACTGCCTATCTTACCTCTCTCAAAAATAAAAAAGAGGAGATTGCATAAACAAATTATCCATGATTTTTATGTTTAATAATGAAACAGATTAGGTCATTTGCAGAAAAGCAATGTATTTTTAAATGGAGCTACAAAGAAACCATCTTGTTCTCTGATTGTGTTAAACATGGAAAAACAGAGCTTGATCCTGCTTGTGCTCAGCAGGCAGGGCTCCCATTGACCTTGGCAAGGGGCTACTGCAAGCGGGTGCCTCCCAGGCATTAACCCTTTTGTTAAAGCCCACCCCAAGACAGGGCTTGCAATCACTTCTGCACCAATAGAGTGTATCTGCTATGATTCCATGTTGCTGAGGCTGCATATTTTTCATGGATTGGATAATTTTCATGGGTTTTGTTTTGTTATTTTTAAATCCCTACCTTTTACAGAGCTAGCTCCAAGACTCACATATCTGATGCAGATATTCAGAAGTAGCTTGGGCTCATTTTGAGGACTTTTTTGTTGATGCTTAAGTTGTTGCAATGGTAAATGGTGGAACACATAACCGAAAGCCTAGGGGTTGCATAGTTAACTAGGTGCACACAAAACACAAATAAAGGAAGTGTGGAAGGACAAGTTACACATTTCACCATCAAAGCAGGAAAGGATGGGGCAATGACAAGATGATTTTGAGCTGCAGGTATTAGGTCAGGAAAGAATTCTACTTAAAAATAAGGTACCAAATGCCTACTTTCTTACAATGTTTTCCTTTCATATGTCAGAACAACTGCCAGAACCCAGTTTTATTTTACCCACAGACTGAAATTAGGTTGCCATTTTGTTGCTGAATCTCCTACCATACAACAGAACATATATTTCTTCCCAAATAACAATGAGTCCCACCCCACCTGGGCACAAATCACAGTCACCCAAGGCACAGGATGAGGTAGGCTCTGTGGACAAGCAGTCTGCAGTTTTTGAATGAAACATCTACTCATGGGAGCTCTCTTAAGAAAAAAGGTGTTGGGTTTAGTTTTTCCCTTCTATTGGGAGAGGATACCCTTTTCCAAGTGTTTCTGGTGAAAGCAAATCAATTTTGGTCATGTAAAAATTGCCCTTCATTTTGAAATACAAGGTAGAGAGTGAGAAAGAAGCTGAAAAGGGTCAAAAAAAGCAAGATGTCTCCAGATTGTCAACATGACCATGCAGCAATCCTTCCACACCCACCCTGACTTTTGTTGCATCGCCCCCAAATTTTGTGGAATAGACTTGATTTTAGCCTGCAGTTCTCTGGGACTTGTGACCCTGCCCTGTCTATGGGGAAGCATCACTTGGTGCGACCAAGCTGCACAGCTGGGATGGGGACTAGCCCCAGCTTCTCCTGTTCTCTGGGATCACATTTCCCCACACTTAGTTTTGCCTTTTGCCCTGCCCCTATAGACATGTCTATTGCCTTCTGCATTTGGACCACCTATTCCCAACCTCTGCATGAAAACACAGTGCCCATCACAGGCACGGAGACATCATGGATGTTTCAATCCCTAGTCCTGTCACTCCAGTCAGGTATTTTAGTTAAATGGGTAACACTTTGTTCTGATGTCTTTAATGCTAGAAAACAGATTATTCTTTCTTGTTGTATGAGGGCTTTCACTGCACTGCCTATTCATGCATAGGCAAAGCATTTCCCCACTTAGCCCTTTAGTGTTGCTTTGCTGGCTAAGCCCTGTTTTGAAAAGCCCTTTCAAGGCAAATTCCAGCATCTTAAGCATTGCCCTCACCTGGCAGAAAGATGCTACCTGCCAAGATTTACCTTTCAGTGCAGGATGGATGCCCAGGGATCTGCTTGTCCTCTGCTCCCAGTTCTGCAAGAGTGGCCCTGCATGGCCAGGGTCAAACTGGAGCCACATGGCTTCATTGCCACCACACGCTCAACATGACCTTGGATGCGACAGCTCCATGCCCCAGCCTGTGACCATCAGGGCCTGCCACCTACCATGGGAGGAAAAGGGAAACTAATTGAGTTGTACACAATTTAATCACATTAATGTCCCTAGAGCTGCCACTTCCCAACAAGCTCGTGCCATGTTTGTGGTTCCTGGCACTCCGGTACACCCCAGGGCACCCAATTTCAGACATGTGACAAACTGTGGCTTGCAAATTTAGAAGCCTATTTTTAAAGCAAACTAAGCAAACAGTGGTGTTTTCTCTGCCTGTCATACAGATCATTAGAGGAACAGTTGCTGGCGGGGATTTCGGTGGCAAATAGACCAGGCTTGGCAGGGCAGGACCTTTGCTCCAGCTCACTGCTTTCATGCTGAACCAAAGTGACGGCCTCAATAGCCCATCACGCCACTGGCCCTTCATCAGGAAGCTCCAACCAGCAGACCAGCATGGGCTGATCCAGCAGTCCCCAGAAAAGAGCTTTTTGCCTTTGAAAGCAAAAGCCCTCCAGGTCAGTCCTGCATCCAGAAGATGAAACCATCACCTACTATTTCAGTGCAGCCCTGTGACCACCTAGGTCTTTCCTCTTCAGGTACAGACTGGAGCCCCAGCATCCTCGCTATGCTCACTGCTGCAGCTCTAGCATCACGCTGTGGGCACTGCAGCATTCCACATTTTCCTGAAGCATCCAGATCCACTTGATTGCCCAAGAGCAGCAGCCCCATTCTGAAGAGTGAGAGTTTTCCTTGTCCTTGTGGTCATGAGCAAAAACTCAGGAGTCAGCACTAGGAAAAGAACACAAACACATTTCAAACTCATTTTCTGTAACATTAAGATCTTTAATACCATCTCATTTCTCTGCTCCAGACTTTCAGTAATTAAGGACTGCAATGATGACTATCCATTGCCTACTGCTATGATATCACCTGCTTCTTCTCAGGCTGAGCTACGTGGTGCTGTGAGTGCCCCCATTTTGGGTGCCTCCACAGTGCAACGCAGAGCGGCAGGATCACTGCTTGCTCCCACACGAGGGGCTGCAGCACACGGGGTTGAAGCCAGGCAGGGACCACCAAGGCAGGGAGCCCTTCCTGGCACTGCAGAGGGTGGCCAGAGGAGGGGAACAGAGAGGAACCCACAGCTACCCAGATGTTGCATTCTGCCTCCTGCAGCTGGGTTGCTGGAGCTGCTCCAGCCACCCAGCCCAGTATTTTCCATTTGGCTACAGCAATAACTGCAGTGTAGGGTCCAGTGGAGAAGAACCACTGCTGAAATCCCTGTGCTAAGCTAGAGGACAGGGAGTGGGAACAGGCAGAGGCTGAGCTATAGGCAAGACACTGTTTTGTGTACCCTGTAGATAAGGACCAGACCCAAACACTTTGCTCAGTGGAAATGTCTGGGTCTACTTTGGCATGTTCCGAATACATTGCCCTCCATCAGCATCTTGGGGGGGGTCCATTACTTTGAATTGTCGTTAGACACAGAAGTAACTCAGATAGCCTTTCCTTCCTTTTGTCTTTCAGGACCACAAAGATGGTATAGAGAGGAGGCTATTTGTACATGGAGGAGAAAAGTCTATTTCTGTTTACTTTGAAAAAGCCTGACATTGACTTCCATTTATCTTCCAGTAAGTCCTTGTCCAATGTGGCTTGGAACATAATCTGTTCCAAGGGCAGGTGCTTCTTAATGAGAGAGCTGAAATCTCTCTTTTTTTTTTTTACTCCATTCATTAAAAAGGAAAAGAGGGAGGAAAAACCCAGAAGAGAGTTAGAAAATGGCATGAAAGCATATTATCAGTAAACTGTTTCCACTGTGTTTGTGGCTGTTCTTAATGTTTTATGAATATGCTCAGAAATTTGCTCAGGCATTTTTCCTTGGGCGCTCCAGTTAATTACTTATTCAGAGAGCTTCTACTCTGTTCCTTGCAAAATGTGTTGTGCATTAATTCTGATTATGTACAAAAACCCACCTGCAAGGAAAAACTCTGCATCAGTAATGCTGATAAAATGAGCAGCTCTCCTGGGGCTTTACTGAGAAACAGGATACTGGACAGAATTAAAATCTTGTAGCTAAGGCTATTCATAATGTCATTAACATAAAGGCAATTAAAGGAGTTTTTAACCTACAACCCTTTATTGTTATTAATGAACATTAGAAAAACACAGGAGATAAAATTGGTAATTATCTCTGCACCAAGCTATGCAATAATGTGTTTAAATATAAAAACAAAACAAATGATTATTGTTAGTATTTTTCAGTAGCAGAAGCCCCAAGGAGCAGCTCAGTCACATTTAATCACATGCTACTACACCAAGAGGGTTAATTAAACGAGGGCTTTACCTTCAGCACGCTTGGTTATTCTGTTTAATATGGAATCAACAAACAGAAACACCAATCTGCAGATTATCCCAGGCGGTGCCTTTACCTTCAGGTGAGCCACCTCTACGTAAACCAAGAGGGGTTTCATTCCCTCCAGGACAAGGAGGTGCAGCCTCATAATCAAGTTTCTATTGTCACGTGCTTTCAAAACCAATTCCAGAAGCAACTGTATAAATCCTGGCTCATAGCCTAAGCTTGCCATTCTCTAAAGGAATAATCTGGGAATTAGAAAGAGATGGACATTTTACAGAAGATGGTTTAAATGTGATTGCAGCACCACAGCACAACGAAAGAGCCTCCAGTTCCATTTTTAATGCAAACTATTGTATCCTCTACTTAAGCAGTCATAAATTACCGAGTATCTTCTAAGGGGAAATACATTACAGCTCAGTGAAATAGCCTACATCTAGATTTGAAGTTATTAATTCAATTAAAGTTTCATGATTTAAATCTCCGGAATGGCTTTAGCATCTATCTCTTTAAATAGTTTCTTTAATGTATTTACATTGTTTTGGGGGTTCAGAAATCTATTTTCCTGGGCAATATGTAGCTTAATATATGACAGTTACTACATTTTATCTTCCATCTCAGTAGACAAAGCTTTCCTAAGGAAGATGTCCCTTAACATGTCCGGATACAGCTTGCAGAAGGGAGGAGCTGAAGCCACCTAAAGGCTGTGCAGGATCACATTGAGAAGCATAAGGTGCTCCCTTTCTATTTGTGAAGTCTGCCTAGTGAGACCAGCAGACGAAGCATTAAGACATGACAAATATGTAAAGGATGAACAATTAACAGCACAGTTTATGACAGCAGATACTGTCAGACAAACCAGCTGCTTCCTCTAACAGGCATCCAGCGAGGAAGAAGATAACCTGGCCACTCAGTTATCTGAAAGAGCTTGCAAAAAGCTCCTTGTTATACCTGAAACCAAACGTTTTGTGAATGCAAGTACCTAGATTTCGTCCTTACACAGGGAGCTCTGGCAAAAGCTGAGAGCTGGATCTCACAAGAGGCAAAATAACCTATTCAGCTTAGGTAGCACTCAAGTCTAAGGGGAAAGCTAGGTGCACCAAGAAGGCAGGAGCAGAGGGAAAAAGCTGCTTTATGAGGTGAGGCAATTGGAATGGGGCCCACAGACCCACAGGTATTCTGATGTTGCTGTTCAGCTGCTCCCAAGACCTTTTTAAACACACAGCCTTCTCTACTGCCATCTGCATTGCCAGCGATGCATGGGATCACCAGCACTGACATGCTGTGCAGTTAAACAGCAAGTCATGGACAACTGTGGTATTATAACCAACAACTCCTTCAGATAACTTAACAGCTCTAAATACCCAAAAGGTTTTCCCCTGCAGATTTCTCTTCCTCCTGATCTAGAAGCTGATTTCACTTGTTTGTGTAAGCCTGATATTCACTGGTGTAATAAGAAAAGGCCCAGGCTATTCAAGCTCTCTGTAGATGCAGAAATGACGTGCATACTAACCAGTTTGTCCAAGTAAAATAAGTATAGGTGGTTTAGTTTCTTTTGAACTGGAGATGTTGTAGGAAGCCATTAAGCTGGGCGAGCTGTGGTGGAGGTGAAATGGCCTCCAGCGCTCTGTGTGTGAACATGCAGCCCTGGCAGCGATGCACGGTGGTGCCAGAGAGCAGCACAGCATCACTTCTGTCCCCGAGGCACCATATAGGCAATGCTGCAAACACAACAGCCCTGTGTCTTACACGTCCCATCGCTTGGCAGCCTGTGAGAGTACAAACGAGGGCCACCACGATGGAGCTCTTCACTTTCTACCCAGGCAGCTGCCTTTGGGTGCCCTCTGCTTTTAACTTCCCTTTGAGTTTTTCTGGGAAGAACAGAGACACGCAGCTAAGCAGAAGATCACATTGCGTGCTGGCTTTTGGGCATCTTTTTCTAGTCTTTTAGTTTTAGTTCATGACTTACCTCTAAACCTTACCTTCTTCCCTTTACCAAGACAAAAAGCACAACGATCTTTCCATAACAATGCTCATTTTCATTGAAAGCTGCTTGGGACTGGGCCACCTTGCTCCAGCCCCATGGCTCTGTGCACCATTGTGCTGGGAGGAGACAGTACTGTTCTGCTTGTGTACATGTAGCACACAGCAGATGGGCAGAACTGCCACCCTTCACTTGTATCTAAAACCAAGGGAACCCAAAACACAGTGGAAAATGAAATTTGGTGAAGACAAGAACGATGCCTGTTAGAAATAAAAATTCATTACACATACCTAGGGGGAGTTTAAAATTGCTGCAGCCACTCGTTGTTCTGGACGGCTTCATCGAAGACAGCCAAGCTACATAGCAGTGATCCAAAAAGAAGTGAAGTCTCAAGTAGGAGATGAGCATCGAGAAGTGTCCCCCAGTTTCTGACACCAGCAATGCCCAGGTCAGTACAAACATTTCTACTATGCTCAGCTGAAACCCATAAACCTGGGAATAACTCACTCCCAGTGGGGATCAGCTCATTGGAACCATCCACTGAGGCATCTGGTCACAGCCGCCAGAGTGAGGGGAGCACACAAGAAATCAGGCTATTCTAGCGTGACAAATCCTATCTTCTTTATAAGCTTAGGCATGAAAGAACTACCAAGTCTATATTTTATTTATAGTATTTTAGTGGATAAATGACACTCTTGTTCTCGGGGTTTTTTTTTCCTTGCCAGCTATCAAGTGTTTACAGTGACAACAGCCTGTTGTCTGTCATTCAGAGGGCTGGCACCTGTCTGGATAATAGCATGACTCAATATTCCTGAAGTACTAGATTTCTGTAAGAGAAGAAAAATCAATAACTGTGACAAGCGCTATCCATTAGAGCCCGAGAGCAGAGAGCAAACGATTACACAGTGTCATTTGTCTAATATAATGAGACTGTAAATGAAAACTCTTACAATTGAGCTTTGGGGGATAAAACATCCTTTCAAAGGCAATATGACCATGGATGAGATCTACTTGACTTCCCAGGGCCAAGATGGTCAACACTAGCTGAATCTCAGGGGTCCTGTCCCACCAGATGATGGTTCCCCTTGAGATCAATAGATCCTCTACACACAGAACAGAGCAACAGCAGCCATCAACATCAGCTCTCTGTCCCAAGGCAGAGGCAAAAATGTCTTTTTCCCATACACAACTGTGCTTTTCCTTCATCAGACTTCCCAGAGGAGAACAATATGTGCATACAAAATACAGTATATATACACGAAAATCTCTATTTCAGTATTTAGAGTATATGCTTTTCTAAGCATTCAGTGAAGATGGACAGTGGGAGGACATGAAATGTGGCTGGTTTCAGGAGCATGGCCATCCTCTGCTCTCCAGCTCCCTTCCCACCGCTGGTCTCCTTCATTGTTCGGCTTTATGGCCTTGTGCCACTTGGGCTGATGTTTCCCTTCTAAATGGCATTTCAGCTTTGGCCTCCCTCACTGCCCAGCACCCTCTCCCGGATTAGCTCCTGGGTGCCATATGGTACAAATGGGCTGCCGCACGCTCACACAGTCAGTGCTTAAGGACCTGCCAAGCTGCTGCCTCCGCTGGCAGCCTGCCTGGTGGCTCCATGGGCTGCAAAGGGAGCACCACGCTGCCTGGAAGTAATTGAGATGGGGCCCTGCCAGGTTGCTCACATGCAGCAGCCCCAGGAGCTATGCTCCCCTTTCCTCCCCTCTCCCACACGGCGCGGTCAGGCATTCCCGCACATTCACCCCCTTTGCAACTGCGCAGCTTCCCAAATTGCCTTTATTAGTCAATAGAATCATTGAATCAACCAGGTTTGAAAAGATCTGTAAGATCGTCAGGTCCAACCATTCCCCAGCACTGCCAAGTCCACCACTAACCCACAGCACTGAGAGCCTGATCTACACGGTTTGTGAACACTTGCAGGGACGGTGACTCCACCACTGTCCTGGGCAGCCTGTTCCAATGTCTGAGCACCCTTTGGGGAAGGAATTGTTCCTCATCTCCATCTAAACCTCCCCTGGTGCATCTTGAGGCCATTTTCTCTTGTTCTGTCACTTGTTACTTAGCAGAAGAGACCAGCCCCCTCCTGGCTCCATCCTCCTGTCAGGCAGTTGTAGCGAGCGATAAGGTCCCCCCTGAGCCTTCTCTTCTCCAGACTAAACCCCCCCAGGTCCCTCAGCCGTTCCTCATCACACTTGTCCAATGTCTCAACCATTTCTCACTTCATCCAGGGTATGTGCCAGGGATAGAAACTCATTGGTCCCTGGGCTGCTCCTCACACAGCACCACAGGGAGTCATCCCCACTGGGGCACCCAGACATGCAAGGATGGCTTCCGACTACGATGAGGAGGAAAAGCAGGGCAGCAGGACCACTGGGAACTCATTGGGGTGTCCTTACCTAGCCATAGGGGTCCTTTCGTAAAGCATATGCATTCCTCCTCTCACAATGGTGCGTGCACGTCCTTAGCTGGTTGTAGGAAGGTTGATTAGTTCAAGAGCATCACCACTGGAGACTTGGTCTGGAGAAAATGAAGAGAAACTGCAGGAAGCCTGTAGATGTTTGGCTACTGGTTTTAGAGGAGACAAAAATCACATGAAAACAATCAGCTGCAGCAGCAGACCTCTTCAAGCACCTATCAGATAGCACAGCCCTTGTTCTCCTCCCACCCTCTTACAGCCTGACCAAGCCTCTGCTTTCCCTCATCCCACTGCAGTTGCAATTCCTTTACCAGTCTGGTAGAGCCCACCTCTGATCCCAAGTCCTGCTGCTAGTGCTGTCAGATTGTTTTCATCCAGTGCTGTTTCATGAGAGATACACGCCGGGCCCCTGGTGCCCCTGCGCCCCTAAATGCCCCTCTCCAACAGGCATGACCTAACATCCCTCCCTGGTGGCTGTTGTACAGTCAGACCATATATCAGAGGCTGGCAGAGAGGATCGAGGGAGGAGCACTTGAAGCACATCAGGCCCTGGACCCACCAGCTCCTGAGGGTGCAGCAGCTGTGGATGTGCTTGGTGGAACCTTGGAAAAGGTCCCACCTGGAAACCTTGTTGTTGGAGAGAGGTGGTGTTTTCCAAGCCATTCCCTCAAAATCCACTCAACCATCTCCTTGGGGCTTCCTGTGAAGTAAGGCGTGTCAAGCATCTGATAACACAGGGTCAGGCATCCAGCTTCACTTATGGCTGGAAGAGGAGGGGGAAAATTACAACTTCTCTGTCACTTGCTATTGGGGAAATAGGTCAACAGTTTCCAATATGATGCTGCTCCTTAAGAGACATCATTTTGTGTATTGGTAGCTTGCCAGCTCCAGATAACCTCCAGTACAGCCTCGAACTTGCAGGAGCCTTCATTCTTCATAGATTGGACTTCAAAGCTGTAACATTACCTATACATATTTGTGCGTTATTTAGCTCTTGTTAGACTAAACTTTGCCCTTCAGTCACAGTGGGGGGTGGGTAGAAGAAAGGCAATGTAGAATAAAAAGTATGAAAGGAAACGCAGGATGAAAACCCCTCTGACAGAGACTGGTGGCTACATTGGTAGTTCCTGTGCAGCGGTGAAGAAAGCAGCAGTTCTGATGTATCCTGGTGAAATATTTGTATGATGTGCCTACACAAAACTCCAGATGAAACAGTCTTTTTATAAGCTTTTGATAGCAAGGAGAGAAGTGGCTTTGTCATTACCTCTGTTTGTGAAATGAAAACGATACTGAGCCTTGGTGTTCCTGGATGGAGCCACTGATCATCGCAGTGACAGCCAAACTAGCTTTGCTTGTTTGTTGTTTACCTTATACTAAGGGGAAGGAACTTCTTTGCTGTCATTGTATTGTGTGATGTGGTAAAACACAATCCATGCCCAATGTGCGTAGGAATTTCAAGCCAGCACTATTTATTACCCATGCATACACAGCACGTTTGCTGCTTTGCTGTCAGTGCTGCTTGCGGTGCTTTAGTGAAAATAAAAGGGCATTTGTATTTAGAGTGCCGCAATATGCTTTGACAACATGGGTATTGCAAAAATGGCTGTAAAAAGGTTTGCTAATGTATCACATACACATGGGTGAGAAGGAAGACTCTACCCTGAATACCTGGAAATACTTATGGTACATGAAAGGAACCCCTACAAATGACATTTGTAACTCTTGTTATTAAGGGCAGTAGTCATATGCCCAGACACTGCCCTGGGCATTCCCATGTTGCCAGGAGGAGCAGTTGCTCCTGGGAAGCCTCACTGCCTGTGGAGGTGGCTGGAGTGCATATGGGGTGGAAACTGGCCAGATTCAAACACTTCAGAAGCAATCAGCTCTACCACTAACCCTAGCAGGTTGCTAGGGTCTGTTATACACAGTGCAACACAAGATCCTATGTTTTCCCCAAATAATCCAAGAAATAAACACCATGCAGGTGCTGGAGCAGGCACACACATGGGGCTCTGGACAATAGCAATGCTCTTCTGGAGAAGACAAGGCATTGCTCTCTCCTTAGAAGTGCATAGCTAAGCCATTCATCCAACATTTCTAAGGAACAAGACCTATACTGCTTGCAGGACATGGTGGCTCTCTCAGTGCCCTTCCAGACAACCAAAGCAAAATCAGTATTTGGAAATGCAGTGAATAAGGGAGTTTATGTTTAGCTTATATCATTAAACAAGTTCTCCTCTGCAGACTCTGCTAGGACATGGTATGTTTCATGGGGCAGGTGGTCAGTCCACTCTCCATCTCCCAGGCTCCAGCCTTCCTCATGAACCCACTTTCCTGTCCCAGTAACCATTTGGATCATATCAAACAACAACAACAATTCCCACTTCCCATGCATGTGCAATGCCAGCTCTCATGTAGCTCCAGCTACAAGAAGATCTCTGCACACAGGCTCACACCAAGCCAAAATCAAACCTCAGAGACAGAGGGAAAAAGACTTATGCAGAGTGAGTTGCTGTGCAGACAGACAGGCACCTTCTCCTTTGCAAAGTGCAGGTTTCCTTACCCATAAATTCTACTTAAGGAAACACTTTTTTTCACTTCAAGAGCAGTCAAATTCTGGAACAAAGGGGTTGTGTAGACTCCATCCTTGGACATATGCAAAACCCAACAGTACACAGGCCTGAGCATTCTGCTCTCCTTGGCCCTGCTTTTTAGTGGTGGGTGGTTGGACTAGATACTCTTCCAGCATCCCTGCCAGCCCCAGCAATTCTGTAACTGACTTGAATGATTTGAACAAGACAAAACAGAGACCAGAGCATTTAGGATTGTGGAACTGCAAACTTTTTTGGAACACATGTGCTCATGCTCTAATGGTAATATTGAAGGAACAGAGGTCAACTTGGACTGATGCAACAGGCCATGAAGAAATCCAGTTCATGTTTATGAAAGGAGACTCATCACAAGCACTCAGTGACGGTCATGCACTTGCTTGAAATCTCTAGACTAAATACATTAAAATGCATTTGTGTGCAACAACATTAAACCAAGTATTTTAGTAAGAATGCCACAAAATCTTCCAGACCAGGCATAAGGAGAAACTAAGAACCCACAGGTTCACTGCTGTTTCCTGGGCTCTAACATGAAAACTCCTCTATCAAATAGTTACCCCTCTCGCAGAGCTCAAACTGCATGAAATTCCCCATCAAATTCAGTTGTTTAAAACTGGTCCAATGTTCAAAGACAGAGCTTACAAAGCAAAAAAAACAAGGTAACGAAACACCCAATACATTTCTTCTTTCTTTAGCCTCTGATCTTGAACCTGAGGAAGCTGTGAGCACTAACATACTTGGGAAGAAGTCTCAGGCAAGGCTAGGGAACGCATTTGTGTGTAAATATTACATGATGTTACTCTCATCATAACCTGTATGTCAAAGGCACCTCTGCTTCATGTGGCCAGCTGTGCTGCTGCAGGGGCAGCACTGGCATCAGAGCATGGCTTCCTGCTCTGCTGCCTAAAATCACAGAACTCCACAAGTCCAAGGGATGCTTAGAAGGGAAGCATGGCAGCAATCAGACCGCACTGACAGCTGCCCGGGGAGCAGCTGAAGGTTCCTAAACTCTCTGGGGTTCACCACCAAGTTTGGGACTCTTTTTTTTCCCCCCATAACATTAACACTTTCATCTGTCACGCATAAGTGACAAACTTCTCTGAAGCAGGCACTGCCTGTCTTTCATTCTCAAGGCTGCAGTCCCATAGCCCCTGCTTGTGAGAGGCAGGTAAGCCAACAGTTACCTTTAAGTCCCTACTCAATGCCCTGGCTTCATTATTTCTTCAGAAGTTGTAAAATATCCTCTTGCAGATCCGTTTGCT
Organism: Strigops habroptila; assembly: GCF_004027225.2. NCBI lineage: Eukaryota > Metazoa > Chordata > Aves > Psittaciformes > Psittacidae > Strigops > Strigops habroptila. The sequence continues at coordinate 4,499,928 of NC_044284.2, forward strand.
GGCAGGCTTGGAGGGAAGGGAAGTTGGAGAAGAGCTGTCTCCTTCCACAGAGCAGTCATCAGACCTTCAGCCACCTGGAAAACAAGGAGAAAAGGGATTAGCATTTTAAAAGACCAAGTCTCTTCAGCTACTACTAGTTTATTTTTTCCCAAAGATATCAAGGAACTGGGACTTACTGGGATCAAGCAGCACACAACACTCTGTGCTCTCTAAAGCAAACCAAGAGCTGCTTTCTGTGTTTCAGCTGACACAGGAGTCATCACTAGCTTTACACTTTGTTGACTTGTGTACTGTGAGAAGATGAAGATTTCCTTCATCTGCATGCCCGTATCTGAATTGGTGACAAGGTAATCAGCACTGCCAGACCCCCCTCCAAGGTGTGGGGTGCAACTGCCCTCACTGATGCTGTTATCCTGGGAGTCAGCCCCATCGGGAAGTATGAACCTGTACCAAGAAACCTACTGGTAAAACAGATTTTTCCTGCCCTATTTTGTTCCAGCTACAGGGCACTATGGAAAGACAGGCCTTTGTATGGCAACTATCTTTTAGGCTACTTCCTTCTCACTGAATATATTCCAGAAAGCTGTTCTTTGCAGTCAAAATCTATGTCTTACAGACAAACATATGTTACAAAGAGAACATTTGATCGGACTTTGATGAGGCTGGAAAACACCAGCCTGTAATAGTTGAGACCCCTGCACTGGAAAGATACTGTTAACTGAAGTAAATATGTTGCCATGAATTTCTGATTTAACTGACAGAACATTTTAAAGTGTGAACTTCAAAATCTCATTAGGAATGAATCAGGCTGAGGCTATGTGCCTGTAACATTTTTAATACCGCCATAGAGTCAAGCTTACTTGGAGTTGATATCATTTCTTGATCAATAGATTCCAATGTAATTTAATGCAATCAATTAAAATGTTTCATGCCAATATGTAAAAGTGAATGGATTAAATGAAATACCATCTCCAAATTGTGGCCTGACAGACAAATCCCAGCATTTTCAGCAGCTCTTAGTTCACATCCACCCCTGACGTGCCTAAGCTAAAGGAATAAAGGTATTTTCCTACAGATGTCAGAAGCATGGGGCACCTGGGCAGCACAGGGTGATCTTGCTGTGATTGAAGGGCTCCATCAGTAACTCCTTCTCCCTTGTGAGGGCACTACATTTTGGCACTTGACTACATTACCCCTGTCATACTCACTCTTACTGTGGAAGTACAACTTAATTCTCCACTGCTTCAGTGATACTATTACAAAATGAAGCATAATGAAAAGATCCTCCAGACATTTAATGCCTGCTTGTTCCTGCTCAGCATGTGGCCATACATTGCTGACACACCACCACCCATAAATCCCCCAACTGAGGCACATGGCCCAACTCTGCACACATAATGTACGGCTGCTGCTGTCTGTGCCCCTAATTCACACTTTATCTCATTGCCCTGGCAAAGGCAGGTCAGGCAGTGGAGATGCACAGCCATGTCAGCCTGCTCTCCTCAAGAAAGGGTGCTTTCCTCAGCCAGAAGTTTGGAAAGCCAGAGTTTGGAGGGATTACAATACAAAGCTCAATTAACCAGGAATACCTAACATGGATACTCTCACTGGAAATTAGCTACCAGTGGTTCGAATAATATGATCGCTGAGGGTCCAGTGTTTTTTCTGGTGAGAGATTGAGGGGGTAAGAAGTTCCCATCACATAGGGTTAGTTACCGCTTTTAACAAAAGAGCTCTCTAAAGAAGTTACTGAATTATCTGAAACAACTGCAAACTGGTCACCAGCATCACATTTGGATATTCGACTTCTTGATGCTCATGACCCACCGCATCACCCCTGGAAAGTGGGGCTGGGGGAGGCAGCTGCCCATTCCCCTGGCCACGTTGTCACCCCCCACCCCACTGGGGGCTTCATGGGACATGTAACAGCCCTGTCTGGGCACAAAAATCTCCCTTCACATCACCAGGTTTATTTGTTCACCATTTCCTTCCTACTTTAAGGGATGCCTGGGAGCTGGGGCAACCCTGCAATATCTGCTTAGTCCACCAGTACACAAATTAAAACATCTGACAGATTGCTAATGAGCTGATGTTGGAATGACTGGAAAGTCTGTTATCGTGTGGCCATTCACAGCTTCTTCGGCAGCCCATCTGTGCGCCAGGCGCAGTGATGGGAAAGCAGCCTGGGATGGTCCTTCCATTTACACCTTTTGCCTTTGGGAAAGGCCTTTAGCAATTAAAGTTTTTATCAAACATATTGTCATTTTTCCCACCCTGTTGCTACCCCTCTCTCCACACTGCTACGAGAGGTCTGCTTAACAGGAGGCAGAAAACGTAGCTATTTTGTACACATTTCTGTACCTGAGCCCGATGTTTGTGCTCCAGCCTGGCAGCTTCCTTAGATCACATACCACATAGGATGCAAAACACCGCACAGGCAGCTCACAGCTTTCTTCCTGAGCAAAACCCACCAAATTAAATCGTCATGCATATAGACCGCTTTCTGATAGACTTGCCTGCGTTAGCCAGTGTTTACACACACTTCCATGTTTGTTTTGAGGTCAAAAGAGAGAAAATCACCCTGGAAATCCCACATGATTATTGATTTGGGCTATTGGAAAGGACCCAAAGGACCAAGGCTGACAGGGAGACAAATACAAACTGAGGACAAGCACTGGATTCTCCTACTTACCCCGCCAAAGTGCTGAGATCCCACAGAGAGTTGCTGTTGGTGTCGGACCAAGCTGGGCAGCACACAAGGGTATCTGCGGCGCAGAGCTGCTGAGATACCTGTGCCATTGCAACAGACTGTGTGTAGACATCACCTGAGGGTTAAAAACCTCTGTAAACAAGTGATAACTGGGAAAAAATCAGAGCAAAGAAATAAAAAAATTGAAGTATAATACTAATAATAACAATAATAATAAAGCATCTCCTAAAGCCTGTTTCTTCAGAGAAGTCACACAGCAGCTGAGCATGGCTGAAGCAAACTGGGCCTGAGCTCAGAGGGAGCACCCCGCAGCAGAGGCAACCCCACAGCCAGGATCCTGCCCTCTGTAACCAGCCAGAGTCTCTCACTGCTACACACACAATCCAAACCGCTTTAACAGAAGAGAGGTTTGCGGGATCAGGCCCACACACTCAGCAAAGGCTTCTGCCTAGTGCTACCTAGTGCCAGCGCAAACATGAGGAATGAAAGATTCCTGCAGGAGTCCTGGTTTCCCACCATGTGATGGAGAAATAGTTTTTTCTTCGTATGCAGCATCCTTTATAGGCAGAAAGCAAAGACAGGAATTATGTTAGCATCTGGTGTCAAAAACTGCTCCCTAGGGAAAAGAGATGAGGGGCGATCATTTCTCTAGGAGAAGATCAGAGGTGGGCTTGCCAGTTTGGGCCCAGTGCCTTCAACCAGTTACGTCTTCCCACAAGAGTCTGCATTGACTGTGGTTTCCTACAGGCTCTGCAGCACTGCAGACCTCAGGGTTGCAATTCTGCCCACCTAAATTAAGATGAGAACAAGAAAGTAAAGAGATTAAGAGGAGATTGGGGCTAGGGAGGGTGTTATATGCCATCTCTGTACAGGGCAACTTGTTCAGCTGCTTTGATGAATGACTTTCCTCAAATGCAATCACTCACACTGGGAATTTGAAGCACAACTGAGAACATCAGTACAAGGAAAGAGAGCCAGAACAGGGCAAACAAAGCAGAAAAACAAGAGGTCAAGCCCTGATGAGAAAATTCCCTTTCTTCCTTCAACTTGGAAAACTCAGGCGTAGGGCTGGAAGGTGCTTCCAGGCAGCTCAAACTTGCAAAAGAGGCAGAGAAGTGCAGGCATCCCTGACCTTGTGTGGCAGCATTACAGGAAGTCACATTTTCAGATGGATGATCTGATCTCAAAATATCCTCCAGTGTAATGAATACAAACGAGCTTCTCTTCTGTGTCTGTCTCAGATGTGTATTTCTTTGCTCTGTTTTTTAATGCAAGAACAGCCTTGTGAGGACTGCAGAAGGCAGAAGGAAGCTGAGCAGCCCAACACCTCTGCATCAACAGGTCACCCAAGCTGCTGGACCGAAACCACACAAAACAAAGCACTCTGCTCAGGCAGACAGCACAGCAAGCACCACTGCCAGGTTTTGTACACTGCTTCATCTGGCCGCCTGGCTGTTCAAGGGGCAGGCATAGCCCTGATCAGAGAGAAGAGACTGTGCATCACTGACCCAGGAACGTGCAGACTTGGCCAGCAAAGCTAATTGGGGGAGATGACAGGGTAAATTTGCACTGACGTTATCACAAAGCAATCCTTCCAAGGCCAAAGCAGGATTCGGTATTGCTCTAGCATCTCCTTTAGCTCACCTGGTACCTGAGTACCACACAGTGTGCCCATGGTGGTGCCAGAGCTGCCAGTACAGCGATGCTGCATATACCACGACAGGCAGCTGGTGGCCAGTGACCAGCACTGTCCTGCCAGCAGCGAGGCTCCACTGGATGCTGCTGCCAGTGAGGCAAAAGGAGCCAGTCACACTGGGCTGTGCAGAAGGGCAGTGCTGGTCATGGCACTGGTGAGAGGCTGCCAAAAAGGCAGCCCAAAAATACTGCCCAAAAGGGGTGGGCAGTCTTCATCCACCCAACGCCTGTGCCTCCTCTGGGGTACAGCGTGTTGCCCTAGGGACACACAGCATCTGATCCACACCCTGACATCACCAAACCAAGACATCTCAGCAGAACCAAGGGAAGTGCCTTGGCTAAAAGCTGGGGCAGGTGGACCAGCAACGTGGGGATCCACAGTACCTCCTGGAAACACGCTTTATGTTCCCAGCACTCCACAGGGAAGCCTCAATGAGCATAAAACACTCATCCCTAATAAGAACACACTGCAGTAATCACCCTCCTTGTGATAAACAGGTTTTTTCCTGTCTTCTGCCCCCCCAATAATTATTTAACCAGTTTTCAAATCACAAGTTATCAGGAATCCATTTGAATGCTGCAGTTTTCATGTTATGAATCTTGGGTTAAACAATTCTTTCTCAAATAAATACTCCTTTTTCAGTTGGCACTGAAGCTTTTGTTGTTCACAGTAATCAAGCTCCCAGTTGGCTAACCTCTCACCTAACACGACGTCTTCATCTTTCACTTGAACAAAATTTATCATCCATAAGCAGAGACAGAAAATGTGTGAATGTCTAAAGCTTATGTAAATTAAGAGGCTATGCACACCAGTCCTAAAAATAGTAGATAATAACAAGCATTTCTTCAGCATACTATAATTATGGGCCTGCTGTCATCTCTTCTATTCTCTATAAGGTCACAGTTGTACTATACAAAATTTACAGTATATTATCAGTTAAAAACACAATAATTAGCAAGCACGCATCTTCCATCTTCAGCACCAATGATGAATGTTCACAGTCGAGGCCAAAAAAAATAAATAAGAAAAGGCACATTGTTTGCTTTATGTGGACAATACACACTTAAATTTAATCATCAACTTCTGCTATCCAGCAGGCAATATTCTTTTGCTATTATAACACTATTTGCCAAGATCAGAGTACGCCCTTGGGGTGAAGAAGTCCTTAATGAAGAGACAAGGAGCCAAATCTCTCACTATCACTCCACTGACATACACTTAAACACATTTCTTTAAACTTCATAATTTTGTATTACTTCTTCTAGGATAATGTCCAGGTGAAAAATCTCCGCCATTATTTTGAGCAGTATAATAAGCATTTGCACTTAACATTCCGAATTCATAACTCACAAGATTAGGAGTATTGAGTTTCTCCCATAACATGTCATTTTTTGGCTTTCCTGAACTCTGGAAGTTGGAAAAAGACAAGGGAGGCTGCACCCAGACCATAAGTCCCACTGCTCCTAGCAAAGACCCCTAAGAGGTTACTCAGCTACCATGTTGTCCCATCCTCTCGATCTGGCCACTTTAGATTTGCTATGTTATAATGGCTATATTACTATATTATTAGATTTCCCACGTTATAATAACCATTATAATGTGGGAAATCAGGCACCATGCCACCTGTGGTCATTCACAAAACAGGTCACCTAAAAAAAACCACCTTAACAGGAGATCAGGATGGATGGCCTTTGTTCTTTGATGACCAGATTGAGGATTAAAAATCAGTGAAATGAAGAAAAGAGGACAAAAAGCTTTATATTGGAAACACGAGCAAATAAAACGTTTCCAGATTGTGTATGTTTTGACTGCATTTAAGTCAAATTAAAAACAAAATATCAATGTTTCAACTCTCTCGGCAAACAAATAAAGCCGAGGAAATTCACATTTGTGAACTGACTAAAACACTATCCAATGTGATTAAGAATCTTGCCATGGATGGAGGAATTTGCTCATTCCGCTCACATCCTTTGCCCTGAACCCCTCTGCAGCCGCTGTGGCAGGGATTACCAGTGCTGCAGGGAACCGGCATCCGCCAGGAGAGCCGGAGGAGCCCGGGCTCCAGCAGGCACCAACGCAGCCTTTCATGTCATGCCAGCGAACCCAAGGCCCAGCTCACAACAACTCCATCTCTGATTCCTAGGCCTGTCCTAATTTGCCTTTCTCTTGCCATATGTTGCTCTGGGCAGGTCATGCTCTGCTGGGCTGAGCAGCACTCAAGCTAACAGTCACATAGACTGCAGAGCCCAGCACCAGCACAGGATGGAGAGGACCCCTGCAAAGACCCCAGGTTTGGGTACCAGCTGATGGCACACCCGCATCCCAGGTAAGACAAACCACATCTCAGGCTACATTAAGAGGAACGTGGTCAATGAGATCTTGACCAGCCATTGGGAGAAGGCTGCAAAAGGAAAAAGTTTTGCTGCTGAGTGGTTTTTAAGTTGTGCCAGCGAGGCACAACTTAAAATAGCCCACAGAAGTGGGATGTGATGTGGACCAGCCAGGGGGCATCACATCATCAGTATTTAGAAAGCATGCACCCTGCATATGCTTTGGGCTGGCACTGAGGTTCAGAGCACTGCTCAAGGACAGCGTAGGTCATGCATAGGAAGCTCAGTCAAATTGGCTTAAGGCTCGGACATAAGGATAGCTCTCACACCCTGTATCTTTTTAGAACAGAAAATATATAGGAAAATATATTTTCTTAAGATTTCTTTCAGAACATCCCCAGTTCTGTAGGTCCCGTGTGAGAAATTACTTAAAGGCAAATCTGTCTGTGCAGCTCTTGGTACTTCAGATGTCACAGCCTGCATGTATGAGCAGCCAGATCACCTCTCCACACCTCTCCTGCATCCAGCCCTGCCACAAAAGCTTGCTCAGGAAGCACCTAGCTCTGTAAGCAGAGGCACAGCACTGCCTGTGCCTCCTGGAACCACACCAGCACCGAGGAGAATCTGCTTTGGTGCAGCCACAGACAGATGGAGCTGGGTGCTTGTGTAAGTTCTATCATCTCACTAATTTTTCCCACTAAACTGACTTTGCTGTTCTTAAGAGCGTGGATTCTCCTCCTGCTTACACTGGCACTCTGGACACCTTCAGTCAACATGTGGACACAGGGACTTGTATAGCTGATATCACAAGCGGTTCCTACAGTGAGCAGTAGGCACCAGCATCTTTACTCTAAACCTTTAGTGTTGCATATATAGTATACTCTCACCCCTAACACAAGCTCTCCCTGCTCTTCCAACATGCCAGGTACTACACAGTCGGAGAGGTACAGACCCTGGAATTCAAAGGTGTGAGTGATCCTCCAGGCTCTGCTCATGTTGTTTCTTCAGCCCTCATGTTTTTGTGGGCTGGGATTACTCCTGCTCAGACGCAAGATGCAGTCCCACCATGCTCCCCAGAAGAGTTTGCTGACTGCTTGCTGTTGAAGGCGCTTGTGAAATAGTTGCATCAGTCTGAAAGCTGGTGATAGTTAATACATGGGGAGAAATAAATCAGCCAAAAGAGCAATATAATTGAACAAAAAAATATGGAGTCTCTCTGGTGGTTTTACAGCCAAAGCCCAGTCCCACTCCCCTCACAATGGAGTAGATTTGTGCCACTCTGCTACATGGAAACCAGGTACCATTCTTGATGCTTTTAAAATAGCTTTAATGACTTTTAAAAACTTAATTTGAATGTGTTTCAGAGGAGTAATGGTAATGACTGCCACCGCTGTAGGTCATTACCATCAGTTTCTTACAGCAAGGGTTAAAAACTCCGTAATTTAACTCTTTTACGCATTGGTAGTTGTCTCCAAGGAAAACAATAAGCCACTATCTGCACAGAAAATCACAAAGAACCATGACCATAAGGGAGAGGGTTGCTCTCAAGCCCTTTGATGCCACCCTGCACACAGGGGCAGAAGCCTGGCCATGGCAGGTGCCTTTCACTGGAGGTGGAGGAGATCCTGCCTGTGTGGATCCCAAGGTTTTAACCAACCACATAGCACAGGAGAAAAAAGCTTTACGCATCTAATGACTAGAAGGGGAGCAGAACAACATCTCACTTGCGCTTCCCCCCATCAGCTGCTGCAGGGGCTGATTCACAGAGTGCTCTGTAACAGCAAAGCCAAGTGCTTTCCTTTCCCTACACCTGCCTCTCTCAGCCTGGAGGTAACAAAAAGGACAGCACAGGAGCAGTCATACGCCCAGGTCCCTTCAGCAAGAGCAGGCCAACCCCAGGGCTGTGTTGGAGACACACCACCCTCTGCCCAGCTCCTGGGTTGCCCAGGGACACACAGAGACCCCTTGCCTGTGGGTCAGCCCTGTGCATCACAGCCACAGGCAGGGACACACACCTCTGTGTGTAGGAAACAGGGATCTGCCCACCTCTGCTCAGGGGCAAGTCTTCTGCAGCTTAACCACAGAACCACACACAAGTTTGGGAGATCAAGCCTTTCACTTCAGGTGCTTTGGAGCAGGAGATGTGATAACTTTGCCCTTAGGCTCAGGGCAGTGTGCAAATATGAAATAATATGCACAAATGCTTTCTTTTTTAGCACTATCACACAGGAACTTTGGCCTATGCTTACATGAAAAAAAAACCTGTGCGGTTGAGCAGAAGGCTCTGTTCTATACAGGGGGTGGGAGCGGGTTTTAAAGCCAAGCTTTGAGGAGACAACACTGGGCACTATGAAGCTCCTGGTAGCAACATTGCTACCTCCTCCTGCCCGGGTTCCCTTTTCCTCTGGTGGGATCATGCAGCCCAGCCTCAGCCCAGGAGAGGCCCAAACCCAAAGGCATTACCTGGAGTCAGGACAGGGTGCTTGATGAGCTATGCTCCCGAAGCAAGTGCCATGCAACCGCACTGCTGGAAGAGAGTCAAATAAGCATGCTGTCCCCGTGTCAGCTGCTGGCTGGTGATCCCTCCCTGACACCCTTCCCCGGAGGACTGCATAGATAAACACCCTCTATTTGAACAAGACCAATGACAGCAAAATTGCTTGCTTGTCTCTAAAAAGACTCTAATAATGTGCATCAAGGGAGAGGCCCATGGTCTGACAGACTACTTCTTCCCCCAGAGTGAAACATAAAAGCACATTTCAGCAGCAAGGAGGACACAGTTTGAAGTGCATCCCTAGTTAATCATATCCAAAAGAGTAATAATAAAATAAACTATTAAATTTTAGAACTCCCTCTTTAAAGTATTAAGTGTTTTGTTACCTTGGTGCAGTTAAGCTGCATACTGAACAACACTGTGAATTGCCTTCTACGAAGGTAACACAGAGGTCATCATGAAATGAGATGTTCTAGACAAATCTCATTCCATATAGGCCTCTAATATTACACAAACAACACAACCCATAGCTTTATCACAGCATTGGTTTAAATATCTAATATTTACAGCCAATGTTCATGTGTGAATAGAAAGCGCATCTGGTCAGCAGCTGCTCAGGAAGGTCCTACTTACCATGGGAGAGCAGGGAACTGACCACTGCTCTCAAGAACAGGAGTTCCATTCCTGGCACAAACACTGAAGCTAGGTTAAAAGCTCCAGTGGCTGACAAGATGCTGGATTATGGGCTGTGCTGTAGCCCAGAGGCATGGAGAGAACCTGCTTTGATGCAGCTCTGGTAAACAGCAATCAAAGACCAAGTGGGAAGAATGTAACAAAAAATGGAAGAGAAAAGAGGTGAATGAAGGTTATTACTAAGGAATTTTCTGCCCTTTTCATTTGGGTAATTTAAATATTTGGTTAACATTTCAAATTAACAAGACATGTAATTTGAATACAGGAACACTATAAAATCCCCCTTCCCATCTAAAAAAACCAAACCCAAAACCAAAGAGAAATGGAGCAAACCTCAGCAAACACAAAGCAGACAGCAGAGATGTCTGAATTCCACAAACAGCTCATCTTTTCCTCTCATTCTTGGTTGATTTCCACACCCTCATGCACACCCCACACAGCACTGTCCCCTGACACTACTGACCTGATCAAGACCCCAGCATGCCCAGGATGGATGGTCTCACCTGGCTGGACATGCAGGCAGACACTGAGGTCCCCCAGGCACCTTTAGCTTCCAGTGGGGAACACAGGCACTGTGGAACAGAGCCATGACTTCCGTGAGAAACCCCAAATGGGTCAGAGTAACCATGCTAGTGCCCATTTCTCTCCCAATGGAGGGAGCCTAGAAAGCAAGTCTGGGTGCAGCTGCACACAGTTAGGTGAGATGAATCCCATGCTTTACCCAAGAACTTGCCTGGACAAGTTCATGGATATCCAGTGGCTCTATAATGATATCCAAGACCCACGGGTGTTCATCCATCCCTGTATAAGACGACGTGTGTCAGACTGGAGGATGGTGAATCTTGGCAGCTCTGTCATCCACAAAGCACAACAGGAACTTCAGCATTTTCACCTTTTGGCACAGAGACACTAAGAGGAGAACATGCAAAGGAGAAGATGGATTTCATTCCTCAAACAAGCTGCCTCTTTTGGGACATTTGCCAGTTTCCCTTAAGAAAGCTGCTGTCATCTGAGCCGTCAATTCAAAAGTTCATTCAACCTCTGGATTGACTGCTACCACCTGAGTTACACTAATGAGCAACTATGACTTGCAAAACATAGCGACTCTGCCATGCCCAGAGCTCCCATGCATCCAGGAGGCTCAGCTCAGCCTCCCACTAGAGAAGTACTCAGCACTGCACATGCACAGTGGTCAGCCCAAGCAGGGCTTTGGCAGCTGAGTGAGCCCTATAGACATCTCCTACCTTCCCTGCAGTGTGTTAACCAGACCTCCTCAAAGCATATGAAGCCTTAGACAACAGACAGGGTTGTGCTGAAAAGGACAAGTGCATCAGAGGACAGTACTAGCAACTAGACATGAAATCTGATGTGTTGGAGTGTGAAACTCTCTTGGACTTCCTGTATACATGTGATTGATTGGTTGACATGAAATATACATGTGATTGAAGATTGCATTGGCTGTTAACCTCAGTAACACAAGAGAGGTTATATTACTGTGAGCAAATCAGGCTTGGGGGAACAGTGGCTGCCCTCGTTCTGGGGTCTGGCCAGCCAAGCCAAGAGACAATAGCAGTTTGTCTCCATGGTGTACAGGGGACACACTCCCAAATTCCTTTTCCTTCCCTGGAGGCTGTGGCTGCAATTGTTCCCTTGCACCCACAACTCTCTGCAACTGTTAACCTGGATTTACCCATCTTTGGAAACACAAGTTATTCCAAACAGTGGGGCCTAAGTCCCACCTGCTCCTGAAAGCCCGAAGTCAACAAGCTGTGATTAAAAGTATTCAGAGGTGCATTTGTGGGCTACATGACTCAGCATGACTTTCACATCTAGAAAAGAGAAATGTTTTCTGTAGTTTAACAAGTTACTGAAAGGTCAATCCAGAAAGTGTCTGGCAATAAAAGTACTCAGACATTTCTATTTCATCTCCTATAGTGAGGGTAGGGTAGCTCAGCTCATGGAGACTTACCTCAGGCTATAGCTCAGCCTACAAGGGCTCATTCCTGGCTCACTCTTGTTATTTATGTACCACACTGTGCAACATCAGCTTAGGTGTTTTAGAAACACAAGTTTAAAAAGAGATAACTGGTCCTCTTTAGATGTAGGAGGGAAGAGCACATCCCACACTTCCTAGCATTCAAGCGATAGATGAAGAACTCTCAATCAGCCATGCTTTACAGCTGAAATGAGCAGACCATCCATAGGGGAGGAGAAATCATCTTGCTTTGAGGTTTAACATCATGCAGAGACAAGAGGCTATACCTTCTAAAACGTGCTTGCTCCTTATACCCAGCATGGTCCCACCCCCAAACACTAACAGAGCTGGTGGACGTGACACTATCATTTCAGTATAGACATACACCAGCCACAGCATCTTTCCGCCACATCTGCCATCAGTGCTACACAGTAATTCATCTCAGAAAGAAACAACTACCTGAGGAAAAGGGCAAAACAAGAATCCTCTAACACAAAGCTAGCAATGCAGGAATTCTACAACATGAGAGCAACTCTACCTCTTGCTCACTTCCTTTCCCATTCACTTTCATCCTCCCCTGCCCAGTAATCCTGATGGTTTTGAAGATGCTGGCACCTGAACCCAATGTAATTGATTACCCAAGCATGATGAACAGCATCTGATTCCTCATCAGAACAGGCCCATGGCCTCCAAAGAGCTCCAAATGCAGAGACCACCTGTGAAACACTGATCCTTCCACTAAATAATCCAGATTTCTTTCAAATTTGCAGTACTTTTTTAACTTTGATCCTTCTCTGTGAGGAAAGGCACTGCATGACACCCTGAATGCTGTCCACAGCAGAGGTTATGGTGGTCCTTCCAAACATCAGCACATCCCCGTGGACAAACACACAGGAGTGAGCACAGCTCGAAGCCCCACTGACTCCCAACAAGGTTACTGGGGCCAGTGATGCTGCAGGATTGGGCCAACAATCTCCAGCAGAATGTAATGTAATGTAATGGTTTCTGACTCCTTTCCAAGCCAGTGTTTGTTGGGAAACATCAAAGCCGGTGGAATAGTAGGTGTCCCAAAATGTCTTAATTCAGAGAATTAGTGTTAACCGAGTCTGATTAGCTCCATTTATCTCTAATTAATTACCTTTACCTAATTAGACACCCTGTTTCCAGTAGACATGGAGTCAAGTAGACTAGATTATTAGTGTAGTCATTGTGCCTTTACAAAATCCTGAAATTAATGAAACGTGCAAAAGAATCCACGGCTTTAATTGCACAGGTGTTGCCTTATGGCAAAGCTTTATCATCTGATTACACCAAGGGATTATTAGTGACTTTTTATATAGAGGATGAGCCTGTGAAATGTACCTTAGCAACAGCTCATTAGTTTAGGGTTGTTACTGTATTATTTATTACATCCAGCCTTCCCCATTATCTAGATTGATTCATGGACCTATATTTTCCTCCCCTCTGTGCAGGAAATAAATAAATAAGTGAAGGCTGGCTATTGCCGCCCAGCTGCAATATGAAGGGAAAGCAGACCCTATTCTCCAGCTACCAATATCCACCCTTTAAAATAAAGCTTTAAAGTTGATTTAAATAAAGCTCTTTTTTTTTCCCCCTCCCTCAGCAAGGTAATCAATTCAAGCTTCTGTCAAACTGGAATGCTTTCCACATGCCATCCAAAGAGTTTGGGCTATCTTAAATCTTTTCAGATAAATAAAAATACATTACTGGCTTGAAGAATGAAGTACAATATATTTACATCCAAAATATTTTTTTCCCCTACTATAACTCATCCTTTATGAAATCTATCAGAAATATTTTATTTTGATATTTCTTTTAACTGTTTGGTTCTTGGCTACTTCAGGTTTGGAGGGGTTTGCCAGAGAGAACTGCCTGAATAATAGAACCAAGACAAACAAAGCCAAACAGCAACCTCTGCGTTAAGAACTCCTTTCCCCACAGAGGAACTACTTGCAGCCAAAGTGGAGAAGGCTTGACCTTACCTTTCTGCATCCTCCTCAGCAACATCCATCCCACTGGACTTGCTAAATGTCACCGGTACAACAGCACCAGTGCTGCCCCGAGCAGAAGAGGCTTCACTGACCAACCAGCGATCCCTAAGCAGCCAGTAAACAAAATGATGAGGAATTGTTTCCCAAATTATGCAGCATAACGCATTATTTTATTATTATGTAAAACCTTGCTGTCCACTCACTGCTATATTTAGAAAAAGTTGAACAATAATTAGTAACAGTTATTATGTATGATTTGGCAACTAATTTGAGCAGCACTCATGACTATGCAGTGACAAACACGACTACGTAACTTCTCGTGTCTGCATTACAAAAAATTAGAATTTTAATCTCAAAATGATGGCTTTAACAGACTTAGCACATAATTTTGCAGTGTTTTCCTGGGGTTTCACGTGGCACGCACATATAAATGGTGACATTTTGCAATAAAGGCAAGTATGACACTCTTAAGAGCCTCATGTGGGACCTTCAAGCACATACACATGCTCCATAGGATAAAAGCAGCTGTAGAGTCTCCGATCTACCGAAGATATGATATTGGCATAGGTGTGAGCCATTTCCCAAAACTGCTGCCCAACACAACACACATGTTCACTTGATCAATCTAAACCTTTTCTTTAGAGTCATGTCCCGGCAAAGCCCATCTCCTGATGGTCTTGGAGAGACTCTATTCCTTCCTGCCTCCCTGGTGCCTCTCAACAGGACATAAAGGATCTGTCCCCCTCAATCCCGGGGGACATCAATCCAACTGCCCTCCTCCAAGCAGACTGCATTGGACCATAAAACGCATCTGCATCTACCTCCTCACCCACTGTGAAAACCCATGGATCAGCACTTACCTGGAAAGTGAGAAGTGCAGGATTGACCCCTTTCTTTAAAAGCCAGCAGCATGGGCAATCGGGGAGGAGCAACTCTCCTAGATCTTCCTGGAAGGTTTCCACCTTCCACCTTCAGCAGAAACCTCCAGGAAAGATCTGGGAGACTCTCTCCTCAATCACCCATGCTGCTGGGCAGCAGGTTATCCAAGAGCTGGCAGGTAGAAAAGCCCAGGCTTGACAACAGGAGACCAAACGACGCTGAGGACCTTTGATAACTTACATTAGACAGTATCAGAGGTAACACCAGAGGAGTGCTGGGAGCGCCTAGATCCTCTTACACATGATCTCAGCATCGTAGGTGCTAACTAGTTGGGCAAGGCATGGGGTCAAAGCCCACTCTCATGCTTGCAGTGTACTGTGTCCATGTGCCTCAGAAATATTGTGCTAAAGATAAATATGACCTGTGAGATGTTTGTATGGGCTTTGAAGTAGAATCCCCACTTGCATTTACATCTTGATTTGCGACCAGGTCAAACCTTTCTTCCCGCACTCCCTGTTGGCTTCCCATCGAATACAGTCAGACTCATGGAACACTGTCTGTGCCTCTAGTGCAGCCACGGAGCCATGCCCAGTGTGTACCAGTGACGATGGGAAAAGGTTGCTGTTCAGAGCCCTGTTTCTCACACTGGTTTCAAGCACATCTGTACAGAAAACTTTCTTAGGAACAAGAAATTCCCGTGGGATGGAGGGTTCACTCTCTATCTTACCACTTCCTACTCAGAGAACTCTGACCTCACCTTCAGTAATGAAAACAAGCAGCACAGTAGACAAGAATGAAATATATTAAATATTTATTTAAAAGACACAAACAGGTTTTCCAGTGGGAAGAAGAGAATTATATGAAAAAGTTGCTGGTCACATCCCTTAATAGGAGGCAGCCTAGCAACCTGGGGGAGAAGCTTTGCAAGGGATGGTGAGCACCAGGAGCACCTTGTGTGTCCCCACAAGAACCACTTCTAGAAAGTGAGGAAAGGAGCCAAGGGCAGACCCCAAAGTAAACACTGCTGCTTCGCCTCTGTGATCTGTTTTGCATTTATAAGCCTTGAGTGCTTCCCAAAGGCAGGTATCACACACTACCCACCAGCTAGGAAATGGGAGCAAGGAGGGAAAGCCACTCACCAAGGTCATCTCTTCATCCTCCAGCTTGCATTCTCTCTCAAAAGGCACACGCCTGCCTTTGCCATGAGGTGCCATGTCGAGAGGGACTTGCTCTGCTGCTTTTCCCTTTGTCCCTTGGTGGCAGCCATGGGACGGCTGCTGGTCTGTTTGATAAGCAAGGCCCTGGCACGCTCCTCCTGCTGCTGGCACCAATCCTTGAGGAACTGGCTGGCACCAGCTGTTGCAGTGAGCTCGGACAGGCTGCCTCCCATGATCCAAACGCCAACTATGTGGAGGAGCCAGACACCAAGCTGGCAGGTCTAATGGGAGCGTGCAAAGTCAGAGACTGCTGCCTCCTGAGGGAGCCGGGGGATGGACACAAGCCCTAGGTTACCAATACAGCCTTAGAAAATGAAAATAGACATACAGGCACCAACTTGAGTAAGGATAGCAGGGTCTAGGATGGCAGGCACTGTGGCACGAAGTCGCAAAACCACCACATGTTTAAAGTGGATCCAGTAACATGAGTTGGGGCAAAGGAGTGTCACATCATTCCCTAAAGACAGAAATCAGAGTCTGGAGGCTCTCAGGCCCAGGCACCCTTCCCAGCCACAAGGTCCAGTCTAAGCTTCTGCACTTGTTCTTCTGAAAAAGGGAGAGGTCTGAGACAAATCAGTTCCCTCACCCATGCAGTCCTTGTTAAATCATCTGCACAAAACAGGCCCCATTCAGTATTTGTACCAGCCTTCTCGACAGGAAGCTCTTGAGGTTTTGTGCTTAGGAGCCTGAGCTTGCAGACCTCATAGCTGGAGCTACTGCCAGAGAAGCTGTGGCTGCCCCATCCCTGGCAGAGTTCAAGGCCAGGTTGGACACAGGGGCTTGGAGCAATCTGCTCTAGTGGAAGGTGTCCCTGCCTGTGGCAAGGGGATTGGAACTGGATGAACTTTAAAGTCCCTTCCAACACAAACCAGTCTGGGATTCTGTAGTCCAGGGCTTGGTGGTCCTTCCAGCTGCTCCCTAGGGAGTCCCACAACATGCTGGCTGGGGGCTCACAACACGGTCTAGGTTGAACTGGGGCTCGGACAATACTTTCTTTGCTATGTCTGTACTTTCTTTGCTGCTAGCTTCAAATTAAAACATCTCTCCTGGTGAAACAACAGCATTAGGCTTTTTTAATGTCCACCCCCAGTCAGCAGCAGAGCTGGCCCTTCTCCAGGGCTGCCCGGATGCCTAATGGCCCACAGCATCTCCAGAAGACATGCAGCAGCCGCAGAACCACCTCCTCCAGTCCCAGCAGCTTTCCCACCCCACTTCCCAGCTTCCCTTCTCCAGGAATATTTTTCCTTCAACTGTACTTCCTCACCTCTTTAATCACCCAACACCTGGGCATGATGAACAAGCTGACCCGCAGCACGCTCACCTTCCCTGCAAACCCAGGCTCCGGCTTTTGGGGTAGTTCCCTTCTCCTTCCACATCGCCACTCCTGGGGCAGGCAAAACAAGAGCCACAGGAGGAGGAGGAGCCCCGGGTGCCCGGGCTGGGTGCAGGAGCCGGGCCAGCCCCGGGGGGTGCCGCTGCAGCTCCGTGGGGCTGTGGCTAATTGCCCCCGTAAATCACGGCGCAGCATCGCGCTCCGCCGTTTATTTTTCTGACAGTAATTTAGTGC